>NC_135774.1:7707389-7839547 GCF_028453695.1 Augochlora pura | reverse complement strand
GAAAGAACGGGCGGAGAAGATCGTGGCATTCGAAGGAGAACCGTGGCCTGAAGAAGTCGTTGTTGTTGTCAAAGTCGTTGCGTTGCCGTTGTCGTTATTATTCTTGTTGTAAGTCGTGGGACATTGATAATAAACTGTTGTGCTTGTTATTGTTAAACGAAGGTGTCTTTAGTTGTCGTATTATTATTATCACGGAGTCTCGTGGGATTTACTTCTAAAATAATCCCTACATTATTAATTCTTTTGTCAACTTTAAATATATGTTTACACTACAATGTGTTTGAATGTTTTTATGTAAAAATTGTATTTTATAGATCTCCATCGTGTGGTATCTTTCAAAACAGTCTCTAACATGCAGTCATGATTTTTTACTACATGTATCACAAAAATAATTAGTTTCCTGCAATATAAGAACTGCAACATAAACTGCAATATATGCAATTTTCCATTATATCTTTAAAACTCTTCATCGCTACTTTCAGTTTCATAATTTTAATAATTCAAAATTTTCTTAAATGTTCCATAACAATATGGAAAATAAGTAAGTAATATCAAACATACGTATAATCCTCACGCAACAAGAAGGCACTTTTGTGTTCATTCCTCCTCTTACTAGCTGCGGCAATAGGATAATGATACTTTCTACTCGCGTGATGACTATACATGTAACAGTCCCGTATTTGCTACATAAATTATCTGCTTAAAGCATTAATGAATAAATAAATGAAGTTCAACAATGCTACGCAAGTAATCTTCATGACAAGGACTTGTTTTCAACATACTAAGTTTTATCTTTAAAATAATTTCAACAACTAAAATTCGGTTTTCGTAAAATTATGATTTTTTAATTATAATATTATAGGCACTGCACGTTATATTAAATGCTACTACTAATCATTAGAAAAGACATCGATATCACCCAAAATTGTTTTTACCAAAAGATTGAAAGAGGAGGGGTCGAAGTATATGTATGTAATTTACGAAAATTTTAAAGGTTGTAACTTTTGATAGGAAATAGATATCAGCTTGCTACTTGCGTAAAAAAGTCATCATTGTTTCTACTTTATGACTGGAGTATGGATCTTTATTTAACATAAAACGGCAAGGATCATTTAGCAATGTCATAACTTCTTAATATATTTAAATTCTTAATAACTTTTCTATTGCAAATCGCAGGTACTCATGTTTGTCTTTTTTGAAATAAAATTAGCATTTCACTTATTAGCCTAATATAATAAATATTGTTCTAGCTACATGTATGAATCCACTTTTGGACATACATGTACATCAAATTAAAATTTAAGAAGTCGATACATATAATTTGTTTAAATCGTTGGATCAAATAGACAATATTAATAGAAATACTCATACAATATTTATATTGAGATAAAGTCGAGAGAATAGTAAAGGGTTGTAATATTTTTTGTTTTGAGTTTTATCCTGTAGTGGTAAACATTTTTCGAAAGCAGAAGAATGTTATATTCATGGCAGTATAAATTATATAATAATAAAAATTTATAATTTCGTTTTGATTGTTCACGAAAATCTTTCTTTAAGAATTTTTTGCTGCAAAGTGGATTCACGAAATTGTCTACAGGTAAATACACAAGCAACGTTAAAACAAATTTTCATAATGTGGTATTGTTCATAAAAGCAGTCTTCTTTCGCGGGATGTTCAAATTGTAGCATAAAACGTTACAATTGATTTTACAAGTTTCATCCGTTTATGTGTGGTAGTACAGGTACAGAATAAAATAGTATGTATTGCATGCTTTTTTTACCTTTGCTAGGAAATATGTTTCAATAAAAAGTGCATAAAATATTTCACATTTCCATAAGTGTAATATCTCGCGCAGTTTTCAGCAAAAAACCTACTTTACCATAATTATTGAATAAAATAGTTGTTCACTGCTGAAATATTTTCGATCCCGCATACTTTCAAAGTTTCATGCTTTTCTCAAATATTGAAATATTATTGCAGTAAATTTGAGAAACCGATAGGAAATTGTTATAATTTCTTCAATTTATTTCAAAGTTAACTGTATTAAATCATGATAAGTACATATATATTTTTAAATTATAATAAAAGAAACGTCAATTTTATAAAAGGAAATTTTCATAGTTTCATTATTTTATTAGTTCTAATTTTGAGAACTAATTTCTCAAAATTATTCCTGATCTTATTTGGTTCCATGTATTTTATTTCATATTGTATATTGTAGTATGCTTATATTTTTTATTTTATGTTGACCTTTTTATTTTTACCTATTTTTACTTTTTATATACATAGCCATAAAACTTAATACTAAATATAAAACACTAGCAAAATTTAATGAAAAATTAGAATTTGTACTAATTTGTTAAATTAGCAGGTATGCTGATACTTTTCGAGGGGAGTGTACGTTCATTGTCACTTTTCCATTAAAGAATTCTAACCTTACTTTACTGTATATTTTAACATTTCTGTTTCAGAAGTTATCAAGTTCTTTTCCCTGAAATTGTATAATTGAAAAATCACGACGGGTCAACGATTAAAAATAGTTGTTATTTCCGAAGCTTATTTAATCTCACGAGATTCTAATTTCACTTGCCAATATTCTTGTGTAATTTAATTGCAGGGTAATTGTAAGTTTGGATGCAATTCTCTAGTTACTAAGATATGAATCGTGGAGCTTGGGTATTTATTTTTAGGTCCCTGAAAGTCTGGACAATTAAACAAATTTTTAACAATAATCGCTTTGAAACTATGTAGAGTTAGGTATGCATATAACATTTTTAAATACACTAGAAACTCGATTTTTGAAACCTATAAATTATCGATACCTATTTTATTATCCAAACACATTTCACATGTAGTCAAACACTCTGCTCAACTCGCATGATCGAAATTCTACTGTGCGTATTAATAGCTTTATTTCTATTTACTAAAACAAGACAAAACTATTATCAAATTATTGCGTCGATGAAAAAGTTTTTTTAATCTTTCAGAGGAAGATTTTTAGAATAAAGAAATGCTTTCTGACATTTCTTCAATAGTTATTGTTTTTATTAACAAAATACTAAATAATGTGCATTTTAAACATTTTTAAAAAACGATATTGTTTTAGAAAATGAAACAATTCTTTGAAAGTCCCAATATTAAATAAGAACTAGAACAAAATAATGCGTTTACCAGAACATTTCACAAGCCCGTTATTATTTCAATTTAAAAATACCTCAAGCTTTCAAAATGCATTATGGTTGAAATGACAGTCTTATGTGGTGTAATGACGCCATCTACTGGGACGAATTTAACTCTTTTAGTAATGAAGAACGATATATCGTTGATGGCTACTCTTGAACAAATATCGTTTTCTTAATATCTTCAGTAAATGACGATTTCAATTCTTATTTCTTCTCCCTCTTTGAATTTGGTAATTTCCAGGTATTACAGAATTCTCGTAATTTCTTTCCGAAATTTTATCATATCACATCAATCGAGGTTTGTACATTTTGCTCGGGTAAATGTGATTTTTTAGTTGGCACTAAAAGAGTTAATAAATGGGGAAGGATCAGTAATATCGGAGATCGATATGGTACATAGAACGCCATGGTTCACTACAAAAATTGACTGGTGCGGCTGACGATTGTATATATTTGTTACAAGAATAACAATAAACCAAAATTAAAGCGGCATTATATTATATAATCTTACCTCCTTGCTAAATTAATAACACATTCCATGAAATTTGTTAAAATGTGTCGCGAACTACAGAGAGAAAGATCGACGAACGATGACATTGTTATCAAAGAACATGAATTTCTTTTGACAAAAATAAAGATAAGCAAAATAAGCCCACTGCGCGGGACGTTTCCGAACAAATACAATATTAAATAGATAACGTTACTAATAATGGCAGCACGCACTCCGAACTTGGCACCCGAAAAACTGTTCTCAGATCTCCATCCGATTTCCATATCTTTCGTTACACGTCCCTTAATCTCTTATCAAACTCGATCTCCCTTTAATGAAGCAGTTGCGATTCGTTTGATGTGTCTCGAGGAAGGGGGCTACAATATTTCGGATCCCATGGAGTTCGCCGGCGAGGGGGCGAGGCGGCGCGGAGAGGGTTACGAAGGGAAGCAGAAGGGCCCACGAAAGCGCTAACCCGATTAGCACGCGCGATATTCCGCATCCTCCGCCAACCAGCAGAAGCTGCTTCGAGGCGCTGATGATTATCTCAAATATTAATCGCAAATATTGTTTAATTAATGTAACAAGCCGGGGGTGAAGCTTCAGACGGTGCGCCGCAGCCAGAACGAGACAGAGAGAGAGAGAGAGAGAGAGAGAGAGCGGCGTGGATGCAGCGAACTTCTGGCAGAACGGGAACGCTGATTAATCTGACGGAGAAGGAAAGCTGGCTAAGGAGGTAAACAGGGAAATACGACGGCGGATAAACATGTACAAGTAGATGGAGCAGTTCGAAGAAAAAGAACGGATCGAGGAGATCTAAGTGGAGATAAGGATCCGGGGGGAACGAGGCGGGAGCTGGGTAAATAATACCGCGGCGATGGATGATGAAAAATTGATGTTAAAGAGGAAATACAAACGTAATGACGGGGGCAAATAGCGAATCTTTAATCCCGAGACGTGTAAAGCTGTTTAATAGCAGCAGCACCGCGAAAAAGAGTGTAATTGAAAATTTAGGGGGTTTATGAGGAATGCAAAGGAACTTTTTTTCATGGAAACGTAATATGCAAAATATTGTTTTACCTGCGCTGCGTTAGTATTTGTCGTGCGCTATTAAGAACACAATTTAGTTTTACCGCATAATTTCCTGAGAAAAGTACTTCTTCGGATTACTAAATTTTTAAAATCTGCGAATCTTACTTTATTTACTAATGAATTATGATTACACTTATGTGCTTAGTCGGACATATGTAAAAAATTATTTGGGAAATACGTATCACCTTGTACGTCAGCTCGCAAATAAATAATTTATAAAACTAGCAAGTAACAATTTGAGCAATGTATTGGATTGTTGCAAAAGTAGTCTCGGTTTTCCAAACAAATAACTTACTTAGTTTAAAATTCTGCATTTTTGACACTTATTTCGAACTTCGTATGAATATAAATTCTTCCGATATTCGTATAAATTTTGTTCATATGCCAAAGAGACCAAAATTTCTTTAAAAATGGCGCATATATTAAATTTATTTTTCATATAAAACCAACATAAAAAGAAAGGAAAAAAGTATTAGAAATTGTTATCGATGTGTTATTCACGGTGATGGTAGCCACAAGAATAAGCTAGATTTCAAATCATAAGAGTGGGGTCCAAACCACATGACGCGCGGGTCTCCCGTTCAGCGAAGTGAACGTCATAATTTTTATTGTAATTCTAAACTATGAACGTGACGATATTACGTTGATATAACGCAATGAAATCGACAGGACTTTCACTATGGATTTCGTTTATTTTTAGACTACGGATTTCTATTTATAATTAAGATTGTCTATGATGATTACGAGACAGAAAGATTACATAAACATGCATTTCTTTTTCTAATAATTTCGGTAAGTCGAATATCACACAATGGCATTTTAAAATTCATTGTATGCTTTCAGTGTTTTGCATCTTGTCTGGATTAGTATACGTAATCAAACCTAACCTTATATTCATACAAAGCAATATTATAAGATAAGAAAAACATATCAGAAACGTTATTAAAAAAAGGATAGTAATTATAATGACAAAAAAGCAATAATCAAGCATATTTTTATATTTCCTAAATAAATCCAGAAATAGGATCAGATTTTAGAACATGTCCGTACTTTAGTGAGCTCCTGTATTAGATCACGTAACCAAACCTAACCTAACTCTGCGAAAACAATATCATGGAAAAAAATTACACAGAAAGAGGTGAAGAAATTAAAAAATGTCTGAAAAATCGAAATATATTTTCAATTACCGTTAAATGAAAATTAGGGTACATAAGTACAACTTCCACGAAGCAAAAATTGTTTTAAAGGCGCAGAAATTGGGACATCCGCCCTATTGCATATATTAAAGTTAGTACGTTAAACTATGAAAATGGCGACCAAACGTTCTAAACTAGATTGGCAACGGATTCAAAGACGACACACCGAATCAATTTTCCCATCGACTAAAACAGAAACGACGCAGCTATTTGTTAATGCAAAAGTCATCTCGCATTTCATGAATTCTGAAATCGCATAAATGCAGCAAGGAACCGAGGGTAGATAGCACGATGAACCGGGGGGTTATGCTACCCGGAGCACCGCTCTCTCGGAGCATGTGCGCGTCGTTAGTAGCGAAGCAGTGGAGTAAAGTATCTAAATAATGTAGGTACACCATCTGAAAAGAAAACTCGGGAGAACCGGCACTGATACTATCTAGGCCGTGACGAGGAAACGGAAGCGGAAGCGGTAGAGTCTGAAAGACGCGGGGAACAGGAATAGGAGCAGATTTCCGTCGATGGTAGGAGCTTGGGGCGGGAAACCGCGACAAGATGGCTCGGCGCGGGGGTTGGTAAAGGGTTCAAGGAAGCGGAAGACGGCGACGGCGACGGAGACGTGAACGGGGATGCCTGAACTGCGGTAAGCGCGATAATTAGCGGCAATTAGCCGCGTAGCCTAGCGTGTGCCTTGCTTACGTGCGCAGGTTCGCCGCCGCCCCTTCCCACCCCGCCCTTCTTGCGCCATCGTTTCACATACACGCACTTAATTTCTTCGGCTCTATGCGTTTAACCGTGATAGCTACACAGCCCGTCCGCTTTCAGTCGCGCCAACTTCTCCGCGTATATGCTCTGCTGCGTCGACGTTGATGTTGTCAACGGTGAAGCTGTTTTAGGAGGTTGCGCGCACACGGGAGACAGCAAATACGCGCACACATACATGCAGGCTTCGGAAAGTTCCGAATTTCCGATTTTCGTCAACTTCTCGATATTCGCGTACTGCGGTTGCTGGGTTATTTTGATCCAGAGTATTTAATTTGTTCACTTAATTATCCAATTTTCGATAACTGAATGAAATAAATTGTTGTTACGCTAAGGACAGCAGAAAGGCTTGCAAATTTGTTGAAAGTACCTTTGAAAATAAATTTTGAAAAATTAGTGAATAAAGAACAGAATTTGTCTTTAATGTCGTAAAAAGAACTCGTGATTATTGATAAAAAGGAACCATCCTTGATAATCTTGATGTTGAAAAGTCAGGGATACAAGGATAGACTACTCTGTTCTCGGATCATTTTTAAACCTAATGAAATTAAACTCTAGGAGATTTAAAATAATACATAAAAAATAACAGGTATGCTAAAGAAATAAAACGAACTTATCGACAGACAATTGATTTTTGTCATATAACGGGTAGTCGTCGTTAAATGGTACAGGAAGTTTAGAAAAATGCAATGCAATAGGAAAAAATAGAAAAAATATATAAATGACGGAGATAGTTTTTAGTTACGAATAACCAGTGTACATATGTATCTAGTATGCATATAATATGTATTGCAGTTTTATGTTATTTTACTTTTTTATCAAGATGTGAATTCGGTTTTTTCTATTATATTAAATATGTATTATAATACTAAAATTATACTTTTATTTTTTAATATTGCATTTCTTCCTACAATCGAATAAAGCGTTGAATTCTACATAAAAAAGAATTACATTAAATGGAGTATAAGATACAAATGTAGCAATAAAATATAGCAGTAAAAAATAACACTGAAAAAGCACTAAAAATATAACAATAAAATTATAACAATATAGTAAACATATATGTATTATATTAAACTTAAGAAATTCATTGTTAATTACGTTACACTAAATTCAACGAATGAGAAAGGAACAAAAGACTATAAAAATATTGCATTAAGATTCTGATTTATAGTTTTAGTAAGCCGTAAAAAGAATAAAGACACATTAATTCTCAACTTTCCCAAGTTTTCGCAGATAGTGGATGGGGGTGCATGAAGACCGCGGGGACGGTAAAATAGTTGAAGCGTTTCTTAAAACACAAATGACTTTACTTGTTTCATCACGCTACTTCAGCAACCCGTGGCACATTCTATAATCGTTTTACAGCCGTTAACGACGTCGGCAAGTGTAACATAACCTCGTAGAAGCAGCCACTTTCGCGTAATAAGAATCCATTAAAATCTTTCTTTAAAATTCAATGTCATCGGAACTCCGTCGTCTGCTTTATTGCTAATGGAATACGCAATAAACACCCGTTACAATGTTCACGGAGTTGCGCTATCCGTTAATCAGGTCAACCATGACGCCTTCGAATTTCTTTTATAGTTACTAATACTTTGTATCATTTGTTCACGTCGTTCGTTGAATTCATTTGTTGTGTAAATTATAATTTCATTCATCAATTCCTATCTTGGTTCTATCACTTAGAAACTATAAAGTGAATTCCAGCACTACTGTGATCTGTTAATCTAACAGAAATAAGAGACAATATTTCTCAATTATAATACTTTAACTTTCTGAGTTTTTTGTTAAAATTGAAGGATGCCTATTTAGGGGTATTCCACGTTTCGTAAATTTTTTAAAAATATAAAGAATTGTAAATGGTGTGTTATTTATATTTAAAAAATCGAAACGATACATTATTTTAAAGTTTAAATTTGTACGATTTTTGCGACAAGATTCGTGCCAACATCTTTTTTTTTCAAATAAAAGCTATAGCAACATTTTGCAAAATTCACACTTAACCCTCTACCCTTCCATTTTCTGAGGTTTTACGTGAGAATTGCGCTATAAATCAATCAAAATGCGTACTGTCTTTTCTATTCAAGTTCCATAAGTTATCGAGTAAATGACAAATCCACATCAGGCTAATACAGATCCGAAAGATAACCGCAGAAAGGTTAAACGACACAAGAATAGAAGAGAGCACCGCGTTGAAGCCGTTCGCGAGAAACGCCGAGGCAAAGAATGCGAAGCCAGCACCTGCCGAGCCACGAAATCGCGTTCCAATATACTATAAACCGTGAAAATGAACCGGCTGGGTGGATCCACGTGTCGCATAAACCTGTATGCGCGGGTATTAAAATTCGACGAGCATCAAGGATGGACGCGCGTAGTTAGGGAAACGGATCGTTACCGGGTCCGGGCGGAAAACCAATTCCACTCAAGATTACGTTCGCCGGCGTGTAATTTAAATCCCATGCTAAGAACGTTACCATAAAACAAGAAAGACGCGAGCTAAAAGAAAGACGAGCCCCTTCCAGCCGAGTAACCCCAGATCCGCCCCTGTTCCACGAATCGACTGCACGGGAGTCTCTCGCTCCTAGGTCGGTCGGGTACGGGTAAGGAGAAACGCAAAAGCGTACACCCCCGCAGTCGAGAAACTGCCGAGCCTCTGAATAAATGATGAGGATATATTTACGGCGAGCGGTTTTAAATAAATTACAACTGCGGAGACGGCGAAGGAGTATCTTCGTACCGTTTCGCCTCTCAAACCCCTGCCGCCCCTCCGACCGCCCCCTTTCAGGCCCTCCACAACCCCCCTCGTCAGCCACTGCCGTGTTTCCTCGCCCGGCTCCACCATCTTGACTCGAGTCACTCGCCGCCAAGTATGTATATCCCGTGTGTCTACCTTTTCGACATTGTTCTTACCTTCTCCAGTCGATTCCGGTCGAGCACTGTCTGGGATTATAAAGAACCACCGCCAGGATGCTGTCTTCCAGAAAGAAATCGGGGGATTCCGCGTCTTACCCGTCACTTTTTACCATTTACGTAGGCTGAGTATGGTTGCGCAGGGAGAGTATGATTCTATAGGGAGGGGATCGATGTTATTCCATTCGGGCTTACGTGTTGCTAAATGAGGATTCGTTTGGTGGTGTTAACCCTTAACCTCTTCAGGGATGAATTTTTATAGTAGAGAACAATCTATTTAATTGTTTCTTTTTTATTTATCGTCCATTTCATTTCATTCGATTAGGATTTTTCGGCATTACTGAGGGATTTTGTAGCGAATAGTTTTTCCTATTCACCTATTCAAACTTACGTAACTTATCACAGATTCCTAATGTTTATTCCCTTATTCTTTTTTTTAAGCTCAGTGATTAAAGTCGCATGTACCACTAAGTAAATTATTAGCTATTTAAAGTCAAGTTATTGACATAGAAGAGGAAGATAAAAGATGAAAATCAATTCTTCTTACTTTGCGCATCAATAATGAAGGGAACCGTCATCGATGCTTCGATGTAATTGTATTCAATGTAATTGATGCACTGAAAATTGCACTGTAAATCGCACTTTTAATTTCATTGAATAAGACACTATAATGTTATGAAATTTGCAAAGTTCTCGGCGCGGCTGACAAAGTGTTAACGCGTTTGCTATTATCGTCACATATCTGTGATGACTATGATTTTGTATTTCATGTAAAGACTATTAAATTAATTTTGTGAATATAATTATTTAAGATTGTAACTCACAGCAAGTTATCCATAGAATTTCTAGCTTCTTCTCAATGACATTTTTATTATATTTTATAAGAAGACTCAATATATTGACGGAACAAGACTCTTGTCAAGTGTTCAAATGAGAAGTGGTATTTAGCAATTTTTTTATAACATAAAACTTTAATGGAATTTATCGCAATTTGATACATATATTTCTTAATATTTCAAGATATAAAAAGTTTTATTTTCATTACATTTCATCAACTTTTAATGAAATAGTATACATTTATTATGAACATTCCCATCGACAGCGCGCAGTATAGTATTTTTGTCCTTGATTAAGAACGTAAAATCGAACGACATTTATTTTATAATATCATTACACGACCTATAGACTAAACATTTCCTTAAAAAAATATAAAATTGTCGGAGATACACGGCTTTGAACACAAACAAAATTACCTTTGCACAAATTTCTAATTTAATGATGCAATTAAGATAGTTTAAATAATCATTATTATCAAGTATATTACATCATACGAAACATAATACTATTATGAAGAAAATTTTGTTTGGTTTTTTGTTTTAAATCAAAGGGAACAAATGCTAAACTGCATTTCGTCGACGGGGAAGTCTATACGGAATAACATAGACCATGTCACTAAAAGTGGATAAAATATAACACAAAATAAACATTTTCTATCTGGAAATGTTAAAGAATATATGTGGCAAGTGATGATAAATTTCATGAAAGTCTTACGTTGTAAAAAAGCTGCCAAATATCACGTCTCGTTTGAACGCTCTACATGAGTTTGCCTCCTTAACCCTTTGACTACTGTTGGCTCCTATTGACGTCCGACACACGTTGGCTTCCCGGTACTGTAGGCGCCAATAGGCGTCAAGATCAAATTTCGCCCCCGTTTATTATTAAATTTGATTAATTATATATTGTGTAATATTTATGCTATATATATTGTAAAAAAGCTTAATATTATTGTTCACTTCAAGTAATATTGGTATAATGTAACAGAATTCAATATTTTGAATATTTTAATATACCTCCTCAGAAATGCATGTCTAACGAAAAATTACGGCCGTGCCAAAGTCTGTCGTAGCCAAAGGGTTAATACGACAAATGTAATAAATGTAAGTATATACATCAGTGAAGTTGATAGTGAACATGTTAAAAACTGTTCATATAATCACGTTATGGCCATTATTGGACCATCTTCTTTGTTCTGACTTTCTTTAAGAGAGATCACGTGTGCCCAGATTTAGAGAAACATAAGATACGATATTCTTCTGTTACTGTACGTTATTGTAATCTGTTCGACCTGTTCCATAAAGAATAAAGTTTGAAGTTTTCGACAAATTGAATAAACTGTTTTATGTGGTACTTCTATGTCGTACTTCTTAAAACAATAAATTATATGTTACCTTTTATGCATATAAGTACGAATTTGGTCGCAATTGAAATATGTAACAAAGTAAACGGAAAAGTCTTTGTGTAAGTTACTGTGCTTTTAAAAAGATGATAAATTAATTATTGTGTATCATTTACCGAGCCTTTTCTAATTATTGTGCATAAATAACCGTGATCAGTTCTGGGTAAATAAACCTATAACAAAGATGTCCAAACGTGAAATATTCCGTACTAAATAATTTCGTATAATTTATTATGTATGTTTCAATACTTATGATATTCACGTTTGGCGTAGATAAATTTCAAATACCAAAAAAGTAAGGTTAGATGTGATTAAGACAATTCAGTAACACTATACGAAAAGAATGATGATCTATATTAACCCTTTGCGGTCGAGTGGCGACACTAAGGCGCCGCTGAAAATTATCATGCCACGTTTTAAAATAATTTTTACCAAGATTATCCACATTAAAAAAATTGTTAAAAGCCTATCAACTATTGCTTAAGTCGCAAAATTCAATTCCATAATGTGAAGAATGCACCAGGTTATGTAAAATGGGAACGCTATAAGTTTGGGGAAATATTTTGGATTTCTAGTTGAAATGGCTCCAATTGCAAAGGGTTAATCATTGGGAGAACACTGTAGATAAAGAGTACTGATAAGGCGAACCATTCTATGTTGCAACATTAACACGCTATTTTACTATAGTAACTAGGATGTAGCTAGAATAGCGTGAACGTGCGTAAAGGTGACTGCCCCAATTATCGTGCCCGTAGATTAAAAATGTATAGAGAAAGAAAAGTGTTATATACATATAAATAGATGATCTCTATTTTGTTTTCATATTTACCTATTAATACGTTTTATTCAAGGAGAGATGTTAGTTTATGTATAAAACTTTCCTTTTTCTATATATTTCTAATCCGGGAGTAGAACTTGGATCATGTGCCCTAGTATGCCAATAGATGTGTACCATGATGAGATCATAAGATGCGTCCCGAGATGGCACAGAGGCAAAGAGGGCTCATTGTTAGGTCCTGCTATCTACACCTCTAACACTCCTGTCAACGCTACGCTATTTCAGCACATACACTACCACTACTACCTATCGAATCGAACTAATCTCATCCGTGCTCCATACATCGTATTCTCTCTCTTTGATTTCCTTCGGCCGATTAGCGCGTGTAACCACTTCGGTTAATAGAGTGCTCCACTTGAAAATGCGTGACTAGGTGATACGTTCTCATTAGATGAGACTAGAAGTACGCTCTGTTTCTAATCAATCAGACCGGCGTTCTTATCATACGTTAGCATATTTTCATACGTCAGGTTTAATCTTGTAAACCCACCACGGTACATCGAATGCCGAATAACAAAGTATACTTCACATATGAATCTCGATCTCCTCTTTTCGGAAGCATTAAAAAGCAGTTCAATGCAAATAAAGAGAAAGATCAATTGTTTCAACACTTTACCGACCCGTAGCCTATAAATCGATTTTTTACCAATAATTTGTAATCTATTATTATGTAATTCTTTACATATTAGATACCTCCGCGACGAATAAAATAAATCAAATAAAAATAGAATGAATATAATAGATGAAATAAATATTGTTTAATACTAATATTATGAAAATATAAGAATGGTAGTAACTTTAGTTACTCTATAATTATAGTAGAACCGAATAATACAGAGATCACTTTCTCAAAGTTAGATTTAACATTCCTATAAGTAAAGTGTTATTAAGTCTGTTGTGTACAGAGTTCACAACTCTCATGTCTGCATGTGCTGGATGTCCGCAAATACTGACAGACCCCAGAACCCTCAAACACCGAACAACGACATCCATTACCTATGAACCACGACCTGGTCTCGTGACACTTCAAAAGCGCATTTGGCATACGCCGTACATACAGAGAAATCTTGAACGTCCACGAGAAGACACACTCCAGGGGTCTTTCAGGCGAAACGTTAAGGGACCAGTTCATCTGCAGCCCCGGTCGTAAATGCGAACGGTCATCCTTAAATCGCTGGGTGGCGTTCGAAGCGAGGCGAGCCAGAGGATCTCGCGGAATCCGAGTTTGCACGCGAGCGGGGCCCGATAGTGATTTAACGAGGCGACGATTATCGCGATTATACGAGTGGCAGCGACTGCCGGGACGAGTAGAACGCTGCGGGAGGGACGGCGGGTGGATGGTTGCCGGGTCTGTGGAATAGTAGGATGAGGATGAGGATGAGCACGAGGTGGAGGACGAGGCGGTGGGGTTGTGGGGTGATAGTGAAAGAGGGTTGGGAACCGGAGGAAGCTACGAGGAGTGGTTTAATGGCGCGTATCAAGCATCCGGCCGACGTGTTCAGCGGTGCTTGCACCGTGGAATCGCGAGTGACTTTAGATGGCCGTCAACGGCGCTGCTGGGATAGGGGCTAGGTGGTTGAGGTAGAGGGCAGGGGTCCAAAGGGGAAGGAAGATATTTCCTAAAGACGTAAATACAAACGAAGCTAAAAGCTCACCTCTCGGCGGGTGGGCCGAGACCTCCCGCGGTGCTAGGTGGTGGCGGTGGCGCCCTTATGGGGGTTGGCGGTGGCGTCGAGACGCCACCCAGGGACGGCTGAGTCTGCTGGGGCCGCGGACTGACCGAGGCGGAAGTCGTGCTGGGGCTTCTCGATCCTCCAGCTCCATCTGGTCCGGCATCCTCCGCGTCGGGGGCGTTGCTGTTCGTTGTACCTTTTTCGAACAAGAAACGAGGTTGCCGTCAGTGTTTGGCAAAATTCATTCGATTAACGAATAACAATGAAATCTTTGTTCGTTGTTCCCCAATGACGAATAACGTTTATTCGAATGAGAATAAGATTTGTATCTGTTATTCATGAATGGCACATAGGGAGAAGTTGCCAATATTTTATATGAATTTCTTAAATCATATTCCATTTAAAATCCGCTTAAAATTGAATTGTAGCGGCAATTAACAATATGCCTTAAAAGCTCAGTCAATCATAATACTTCTTAATATTCTATAATGCACGAGACCATGTCTTTATGCTGTATCCATCAATTTTTATAAAGTAATAGTATAATCGTATTTATTTTTATGCTAACATTAGCTTAGATTACGTGTAATTCTTGGAAATAAAATTGTGTCATAATGAGAACTCTAGCAGCACATTAAAATTTATTTTGAGGTTAGGTAATCGCGTTTCTTGAAGCAGCGAGCAAATTGCTTAAATCGTACGGTTACGAAGTTTCCAAAATCGTACTGACATCGGTCAATGAAAAAAACTGGTTCTGCAATTTGTGCGAAGAAGTTTGCCTCGAACGTTAATTGTTACTTAGGTAATAGTAAATGGAATTCAAATGAGATTGTGATTAAACTAGTAACTTTTAAATTAAACTTATTTAAATTAAATTAGTAACTTATATAAAATATTTCTCTTTAATTTTGCTATTATTTGGAACGAGAAGAAAAATAAGAAACTCATTTTTTTAACGTTTTTGCCTGAATCTAAAGTCCTTTATATTTCGGAAAGTCACGCGCAAGCCAAACATTTCATCAATGTACAACCTGCAGAGTTATAGTAACTTTCGTTCTCAATAAAATTGTCTTATTAGGCTTTAACAAAGTTATAAATATAATGGAAGGAATAATTTATAACAACATGAGGAAAGATGTTTATATTATAGAGTGCTTACAATTGAAAAAATAAGTATGGTAGAAATAGTCAATATAAATTGATCAATTGCAATCGCGTATAATTACTAAATCTAATTTTATTATTACTGTATCAAAACCATACCTTCAGGATCATGGCCGGTGGGGCTTGGTCCTGCCGACGAAGACGACGGTGGTGCTAATCCTGGTGTTTCCAGTGCGCCACCTCCCCCACCCTCTCTCTTCCTCTGCTCTTCTTTCAAACGTTCGTATTTTCGCCACTTCGCCCTGCGGTTCTGAAACCACACCTGAAAAGACAGAGGATTCTCGTTAAATAATAACATTTACTAAACACGGTTATCGAATTAAAATCAGAATGTTAACATATTACGGTATAGGATAAGATAAATATTTCCACGCAACAATAAAATTGTACAATTTGAATCATACTGAAACGAATTGTTCCTTTTCAATTGTTTGTTATTCTCTCACATCATTGTTGCAAACTGTGTCGTGATATTACTGGTGTGAAATTAATACAATGGAACAATATTTGATATTTTAGAAGATGGAATATAAAATTATCATTAATTAATTTTAATTCAACAGAATTTTAGTAGCAGCTATTCTATTATATAATTAATTTTGGTTTCTTCCCATAATTTCAAATTATCATCTCTGGTTCGGAAAAGAGAAAAGTTAGCTTCTATATATTAACAACAATCGAAAAAGTGAAGAAAAATGTTTAATAACAGAATGGATAGGTTTCAAAACAGTCTTCGACTGATTTTTCATTTTCACACAATGCTGTTATAAGTTATTGTAGTTTTAGTTGAAATTTGAAGTTTAGTTGAAATTCAAGATCATTGAAGCATAAACAACATAATAACGTTACAACTAATAATGGTTCGGAATAATATCAAATACAATCTTAATTGTACTAATCATAATTAGTACAACTTCCATAATACGTCTGACAATCGCTCAGAACTACTACTTATCCTACTCATCGACTACCAATTGCAAATCAATCTAACACCATTTACAAGAAGATTTTCAGAACAATTCTTAAAAGTTGGATAGAAAATTGCATCATGAATGTTATTTATTAACGTCGCTTAAATGATAAAAAATGCTAAATTATAACTTTATTTATCTGCGTACAGGGTGAGTCCGTTAACATTTTCAGCGGAAATTTTTCCATTATTTTTAATCATACGAAGAAACGTAAAACCAAATGTTAAAATTGTGATATTAATAGAGTTTAAGCAAACATATTATTTCTTCTTGTTTTAAATCTCTAAAACAGAGTATTCCTCAAAAAATGTTCATTGTTATTTAGTATTCATAGAAGAGTCATTGAGGATAATTTATAACTAAAAATATAAAGAACAAAAATAAGCAAAAATCAAGAGGAAAAGGGAAGCAACATTATATTATCTTGTGTGCCAGGAGCCTTACAACAAAAGCTAACTAAAAGAGAACTAACACTGATGAAAACAGATGATTCGTTTGCCATAACTGCGATACTGAACAACCACAAAATGACATCATAATTTTCCATGGCACGCAAGTGCAATAGTTTATGTGTAATCATATTTTAAAGTCAGAATACCACAACAGAGTTCGACTTCCACAACGTTAAAAATTATTTGCGGCGTGAAAGTCGCGTTGGCTCACCCTGTATGCGCGTTAATGATGTAAACGGGCTAATCCATTCGCTGGTAAGCACGACAAGATTCTACAGGCGAGGACCATGTGTCCTAATCAGCCTGTAACGACCATGACGCGCGACGTTGTGAGAAGGTAAGGGTGCCGAGTAGAAGACGACGCGCGCAACAGAGGAAAAAAAAAGTAACCGAGTGTAAGATGAGGAACGGCGCTGAAGGCGCCACTTAAGCTGCTTTAACTACACCTGCTTCTCGTGCACGGATATGGAAGGATAATTGCGTGTAAGGGATGGCATTCATAGCTGGTCAGAGGGGCGGCCTCTCGCCGGTGTGCATGTTCAACGAGCCGACAGCAACCGCGGCGGCCGAGTGTTTCTTAAAAAGCTCGAGTTCTGCTAACGAGGCTAACTTGACATAATACCAACTGAAATAGACTTTATTATACCCAGCGGCCCGCCATGTCTCCGCAAGTGTCTTCAGCTCGACGATACAACGCACTGTCCCTTTCCGCGCATGCCGATGAGTTTCGCGTTCGAATCACCCGTAATCATTAGGCGAGTGTCCTACATTTCAGGTTCGGGTTCGGATTCGGGTTTTTTCTTTCAAATTCAAATCGGAGCCTGAAACTTTTGCGTGAACGGAAGGTTCGAGTACCCAACATCCTGAAAGCGGATTGAGGAGCGTTTATAAAATAATTTTCCGCGGTATACTATTATTTGTTAACTCTAAACTTAATTAATTCACATTTGTGTTTTTATGATTATTGAAGTTGTGCAGCTCTTTCCATTAAAAATCGTTGAATGTATTTCTTTATTCAAGCTCGTATTACTATAAACGTTACTATAAACATTGTGCTATGCTTAACTAATTTTAATCCCATAATTTTTATTCGTAATTTTTATTTTAGTGATGATGTGAATTGCAGAAGTAAATGCTTTAACATTTTTCATTTTGTTTTTTCAAGAACAACTATGTTTGACATAGTAGAATTATTGCCTTTTAAACATTATTCCTTAATTTCAGTTTTATTTTAATAATCATATTGTTTTTAATACTATTATTGTTTGGAACTCTTATTGCGTTTTATTTCCATACTAATTTGAAGTATCAGATCTAAGTATGGAAATAAAAGCTATAAACCAAGGAAACTAGCAACCACAATGAATATTTACAATTAAATATTTATAATAAAATTTTCTATTGTCAACTTCTTTTATATCTACCATTACCAGTAATATAATTAATAGATTAGTGACAAATAATCAATCAACTATACAAATTTTGAAGCGAATAATCCAAAAACATTAAGTCAACAAAATATCATTATTTTTTGGATCATTTTATTACATTCACTTAAAACTCCTATGTTGAAGTCATAGTAGTGTACAATAAGGAAAGTCACACTTTCCTTATTATGAGAAAGTAGTAATGTTACGGTTCACAAACAAGAATATTGTTTACTAACCGAACGTATAGTTCAGTTAATTTACACTTAAGTCAATCTACGGTTAAGGTTTCGCATTTTTTTTTAATACATTGACATGTGCAACTTTCATTTTAAAGCACATGTCAAATTTCTCAAAAATGTGGCATATGTCATTATAACTTTAATCCCCTCATATTATAATAACATAACTAGTCTTTACTCGAACCCAAACAATAATTCTTAATTAATAACATATGTAATTATTAATCATGTGTAACAATATATGTAATTAACAATTATTATTAAAACGCAATTAAACCAAATATCCCATATTAAAGCTAACCATATTAGCTCATAATTTTCATCATTTCGTTCCATTCGCTAAAATCAGTTAAATTACATCCAGTAATACGGCGTAACTAAATAACCAGTTTTCGCTCCGTCATGAGATGGCTAATCGTTTAAAACCCCCATTATTCGCCGCGCCGGAAAAAGAAAGCTGTTCATTCGGAGTTCCGCGGAGCTAACCAGATCAAACCAAAAATCCAAAGAATCGCGGAAGCGTGTAGCGAACGGACTCGTTAACGGATTGTGATCGATAATAAAATAAACGTAGCTGCGCGAAGTCGATTACGGTTGCGCAAACAAATTCCGCCGCGGAAGACAAAACGCATTACCGGGGAGCAAGTCGCAGGAATGATTATCTTTCGCTCGGGTAGGAAAAGTTTCGCCGCAGGAAGCTTGGAAAATGGTTTAATAAAATAAATACGATGAGCTCCGCAGCCCTGCCGGCTCCGAATTCGTGCTCGGGAGACGGAGAACGAAGGTTGACGAGGAGAGATATAATAATATTCTCGGGGTTGCGGGGGCGAGTAATAGCTGAGAACAAAGCCGCGGCTCCGCAGGGACCGGTCCTTCTTTCTCCGCCGTCTTCTCCCGTATCGCTCTGTCTCGCTTCCTCTCGCGCTATTTTTTTTACCAATTCGAATTTAATCCGAAAGACGCCGGTAATGGCGCTACTTCACCCTCCTTCGACTGGATAAATGCGTTTAATCTTTTGACACTTGTTACGGAAATCTATGACGGATGCTAAGTGGAGAACTGCCATGAATAGGACACCTTTGTTTAGACCAAGAGTACTAAAAAACTTATTTAATTCGAGTTTGAAGCATTAGAAATTATAAGAGTGCATAGACACGATGAATTTCTTCTGCGTTTATTTGCTCTATTTTCAATTTCTTTTAAATATTTTATTTTTCAATTTGAATGGAAGTGTAATGAAATAAAGTAATCTTGGTATTAATCTTATAAATAATGTATCTTTTATTCATTGTGAGTATACGTGGTATTATATACTGTAAAACTGTCTTCTTCGTCGCTAAATAATCCTTTGTTAGTAATATTTTTTTACCAATAATTGAATCATCTTTCGAGTGATGCATAATACTAAGTTGACCTTCGTAATTCGGGAAGATCAGAAACATAAAAATTTAGTTTTAAACATTAATCAATATTTGTGCTGTTTACCAATAATGATATCAGTTTATAAGAAATTATTATTATTTATTATTATTAAAAAATAGATGTCGTAGCTAAATTGTATACTACGGTATTCTCATTGGTGCATAAAACATTTTAAGAAAAACGCAAATTTTTCAATTTTGACACTTACATTGTTTTCTTCAAATATTCCTCAATTGTTCATATCATGATTCCACTGCTATTCGTTCGCTGCCTTTGAAACAATATTTCTTCTTATTTTGCATTGTTAAAGTTATAATTTTGAGCAGATTTTATGAAACAAAAGTTGTTCTTTATGAAAAAGCCATTTCTAAGATTACGTTAAAAATTTTATATTTAGGAAAGTCAATGCAAGTACCTAATTATATTAACGAACTAATTTATTTACGTCTACACATTTTATTTCACGAAAAGACATGATTTTTCTGATATTTCGAAAGATCTTCGAACATTTGCGCTCTGTTCTTTACACTTTCATAAATAATAACAATTATATACCCGAATGTCGTTTTATTTCATTGCTTGGGACTTAACGGGTTAACTGTTCATCATGTTTCGGTTGAAAGAATTAAAAGGCACATTTTTACGTGGAAATTTTTAAGCGCATCAGCGTGATACATAGTCTAATGGTAAAAAGTATCTTCCTATCTCCGCACCGTGTATTCGTTTTTCGTCTTCCATTTTTTAATCTTCCTTTCTCCCGGTCTGCTTAATCCAACATACGTGCATACCACACGTCAATAATGGCGTTGCTATACTCTGCCTCAACGTAAATACTTAATCTTTTGACACTTGCTACGCAAATCTGCTTTTAATCATTAATGGATCAAGCTTTCTACGGTTCCCGTTATCCCAACAAAATTACTGTAACTGGTTTTTCGGATATTTCTGTTGGATGCTAATGCCGATCCGTCGAATAAGAATGTCACCCAATTTATTTCAAACGTATCATTCAATTCCCATATTTAACTGGCTTTAATATTATTTATATTTATCGATCCGAACATTTTTTATAATCTATTTATAATCTATTTACAATTTATTTATAATCTTGGTTATAGTAGATAATATTTTCTTTACTATGAATAGTAAGGTATAGTAAATAATATTTTCCTTTCCAATCTGGTTTGATTTACTCTTCAAAAAATTAAAGCAATCATGGACCTTTTATAATTGTTTTAAATTCGAAAATATTATATTTTTTATTGAACAGCTGCTTGAAAAATATGGTAAATTTATATAATGTTTAATATGAACTGTCTTTCGATCTGATAATTGTCTGCATTGTCCAAGAAATCTTCCGTCAAATCCAGCTTTCTAATTTTGTAGAACACTGTACACCCATATCACAATACCACAGTATACAGTGTAAAGTGTATACTATACAGTATACAGTGTATACTATACAGCATACAATATACAGTATGAAGAACCGCAATATGCAATATTCAGTATTACAAAGTATTTGTTAAATCGTAATACAAGTTGTCGAGGGATGACTATAGATGTAAAAATAAGCCGAAATAAAAATAACATTCTTTAATTATTAGGTCACTAAGTATAATTGTATAATTTTACTGTAAAATCTAATTGTTTTGCTTTTAATCTAATTTAATTTGATTTTACTAATCTTATTTTGTTCAAAGTTTATTTGACCTTTTGGCGACAGAACCTGGGTCTATTATAACCCAGACAATTAATATCGCCTAGAACGACCCCTTTCTATTTTTCATGGGGTAGCAGGCAATTCGAAATAAAATCTTGATAACCGAGGTATTATTTATTATTTTCAAAATATAAAATATGAAGTACGATATGAGTCAGGAAGACAAGAAGAAGCTCGATGTTTTAGTATTTATTTACACGTTTGCAGACAATTTAAAAATGTTATGGGGTTGCGATCAACTTACGAGGTCGCTCTAGGGTTAATTGTTTTATTTTCGACAATACAATTAAATAAGTCATAATTTTAAATAAATAGGCACGTCTCGTTGTAGAAAAAGTTCTACTAAAACCTGTGAGTTTTGTCGAACGAAATATTTTTTCTTTACGAAACGAGTTCTAATTTTCTGATTAGTTTTTCAATAAATATTCTCATGTAACAGATATGTTAGAATATGTCAAGTTGTTTTAGAACGTTCTTTCCAAAAGTCACTATATAATAAACAGAACACCGAACTATTATATACCAGATTTATTTAACTGTATTACGTAAAATCCTTTACAAATTACAATTATCTTGAACGATTTTTGAAGACCAAAGTATTTAAGTCATAACCTTGATCTTGAAATGTCAAAAATGTCACCTTGAAATCTCGAAAGCACGATCACACAGACAACATTTACGACTATTCTAGAGTGTTCCTTCAGAAACAGGGTAAGGTTTATTCAACCCCTTTTTAAAAAAAAAAAAAACAATACTTATACGCTCGAATACAAAAATGCCTTTAAAAATTTCATATAGAAACATTTTTACAATCCCAGAAGTTATAAAAAAGAAACCAGAAACCAGTCACAGTGTGCTTGTTTCGGCGATTCTGGTGTTAAATATCTCGATTTCAATACGAATCGACCTAGGCCAGTTTCAAAATAAACGGCTCGTATCGCACCGCGCGTCGGCGTCGTCGGTCCTGTGACAGGCGCACGCGCGGATTGGCGTGCCGGTGGCCGGCAGCTTCCGCCAGCGCGGTGTGCGGAGCGTAATTGCCGCACACGGTGCAGAGAGGCGGCGAACAAACGTCAGCCGTGTGCACCGTCGGCAGAGAAACCTGGCTCGACGATCCGGCTAGCATGGCGCGCGGCGACGGACCCCCCCACCCCCACCCCACACGTCCCGCATCCCGCACGGGGCTCTAATTGGAGTAGGAGAAGAGGACCGGGGCACTGCATAAACGCGCCTATTTGTCCATTATTTCAGATTCCCTTTGTCTTCCCTAATGAAACAATGAGTCTGCGCCGTAATTGCGTCATAGCCGTCCTGTCCCTACCTTCCTCCTCCCATTGTGTACACCGCTGCCTAGCATGGCCTTCTCGTCTTATAATCCGGACAATGCAGCGGGATAATACCGTGCCCCTCCGCTGGACGCGACGCTGAAGGATTCTCTGCCAGACTGTTTTCCATTGTTCCTCCTTGTTTTTCGCGTTTCCTAAGCTCGTTTACTCGGCCCGTTTGTCTCTTCTATTTTTTTCCACGACCGATTCGATAGCGCTTCTTATCACGGTTTCCTGTTTGTAGTTTTCGCTGCATGGT
Organism: Augochlora pura; assembly: GCF_028453695.1. NCBI lineage: Eukaryota > Metazoa > Arthropoda > Insecta > Hymenoptera > Halictidae > Augochlora > Augochlora pura. Next base: position 7,816,182 of record NC_135774.1, on the reverse strand, counting down.
TCCATTGGTTGACATCGCGTTATTTATAACAACATCTCAAGTTGAAACAATCGAAATCGGCGCGAAATGAAAATGTTCCAAAACGATTGTTCATTATTTAACAATTTAACATTATATGTCTTAATCGTTCTAATGAAGTGAAAATAGTGTAATCTATTGTTAAATTCGTTTTATGTTGTTGCAATTTTGAACTTCAAAATTTGGAAGGTTTTGTTATAAACGCGTGAAATCTGCAGTCTAGTGATAAGAGATGTTGGGAAATATTTGGAAATTGGACGATTGAAATTATTTCTATTATTTGTTTTATTGGAAACACGGTCTTATAAAGTTTTATGGTAAAACGTACACATTTACAGAACAAGAAGCCATTCGATTTTATAATTAACGATTTTATAATTTTTAATGCAGTGATGGTTGGTAGAACTGAAATAAATATAATATCCAGTATAGTCACACAGAATATTTATACACCTATACAGCTAATGTAAATAATATAGTTTATGTAAAAAATACATACAAAATCTACATCTACAAGTTTAATCGCGTTAAGTTTGCGACCTTGATAAAAATGACCTAAGATTACTGGAGGTACCCATTAGTAATATCGTTTTGACATGGCAGAAAATTAGTTTTCATAGTATCGACTATTGTTTTTCTAACGAATTTCTGGATGGAATTACTTTCTCATCTTTACATAACATAAAAATCCTTTACCTTAATTGCAACGAACAACAGTCAAATAACAGTTTATTTTCAGTTTTAACATTTTTAATGAGTGAAAAACAATATAAAAATATTGTTAAATTTATCTATCTACTCTTATTATAAACACGAAAAGACCAGCAGTCTTATGACGAGTACTATTCTGTTCCTTAAGATCCTAAATAAATTTTTTATCTGTAAACAGTGGCTAACTGTTGGTTTAATTATTTATATTTTATTTCTTGAAACCCATCGCAAAGAAACTCAAATTAGTCGAACATTTATTCCCGTTTTCCCTGTTAAATTGCTAGCGAAACTGTTAAACATACCGATTAATAACAACGTTGAATCATAAAGCACCGACCATTTTTCAAAATTGAAATTTCGGTTGGCAATTGTTCGACAAACACTGATTTCCAATAATTACTTATAATTATTATAACAGTCAGTTTCACCCGACTGTAGGTTATTATTTGATAGGAATAGTTTGTTCCACCCCTATAACATTATAATAATCCATGCTATATTAATTTAGCGTTTCCAAATGTAGCAATTAATATTAATTGTTATTTCAGTGATCGTTTAATCAACGCGGAGAAATCTGAAAACGTATAATCCTTCGGAATTATTCCTCTTTCATCGGCGCATGATACCCGTTCGCCAAATTGCGATATCATGCAGTTTGTAATTTATTAATCCCTCATCAGATTAAATTCGACAGTTAAGCTTTATCGTCTTTGTTCCCGTAACATGATGCCTGTATTTATCGTTTAACCTTCGTTATTATCAGTGGAATTCTCATGTCCGAGTGAAATGAATTGAATACGAACTATTACACATTTTAGGAATGTAAATGTAACAATTGTTACATGACGTGGATAAAGACAAAATCATTTTGACATCGCTAAATTTGTTTGTGTTTAGAAAACCGTTAAACGTATAACTTTTGTATGAGTCACTAGACTCAATTTTATATGTTTACAATGCATTGTGTCATATAAAATGGAAACGCTTTAAGACAGAAGAATTGTTTTGGATTTAAAGTTAAAATGAACTCGCAAACAATTGCAAATAAATGCAAAAGTAAAATATCTTTTAAATAAAAAATCACAAAAACGACGACTACCTGTATATTTCAACCCCTGATATTTATGTTGAACAAAGATCCACAGTTTAATAATAATAATAATAACACACGATTAATGTTAATTAATACACTCAATGCCTTACGTTTTACAAATACATAAAGATCCGTAGTTTATTTATCACATAACCCTACTTCTTATCTCCTGTAGTCAACTAGTTTAACAAACAAGCAGCACAGTGAACTTATTGAAGTATTAGCAACATTTGTAATTCACAGGCGTACGTTGTTCGCCAACAAGAAACGCTGCGCGGATAAATTGATCGTTAACGGACAGTTAGTGCCGTGGTTCAGCGAAAAAAATCAGCGGTGGCATAATTCCGTCAGTATTTGTTTTCACGGCGGGAAGGGAATTAAAAATCTGACATCGACGATCGGATATCCTGCAGATGTTCCAACAGGATTTCAGAAGGGAATCGCTATTACTGCAGGGATTCTCTGCAGCGCGAATTACGCCGGTGCGAGTAAATATGGCCGGGAGGACGTAGCCAAGAGTACAAAGTAATCCCGGAGATTACCGGCTTATTCTGTCAGAAGATTATGTCAGGTCGAGGGTGTCAGCAGCTTCCTCGGGCATTGGCTGCACCCCAAAACTACTCTGTACCTCGTGCGCCCGCACTTATGACGACGATCCATCATCGCCGCGTATCAACGAAATCGACGAACGTACTCAGTCGTTTTTTACGAGCTTATCACGCTCGCCGCCGATAACGCACGGCGGTCTGGAAAGCGAGATTTTGCGACGAAAAACCAATTTTTGAACTTCTCTACTTCAACACATTTTTGGTTGCCACAATATGGTGTCCTATTGTAGGTTATGTCAAGGAATTCTGACTTCAGTACCAAACTATGGAAGATAAAAGTATTGTCATAACTGATTATTAAATATGAGGAAACCGATTTGCAATATACTTTCATTATGTAATTTTGAAAAACAGGTTTGTATTTTATTGTACTTATGATTGGACTGCGGATTTTATGCAGTTTTTACCAAATTGACTAGATTGAAAGCAAAACCGTAAACAGATTAGAGGGAGTTAAAATAAATATTTTAAATATAATAATACAAATATTAATAATAATAAATATCTTCGGTATAGTTATGAAGTAAATAGTCACGTCAATGCTTGTTGGTAAGTGTGATTCATCAATCTTTAATCAATTTCGATAGATGTAGAAGCATTCTGAAGTTTGTGGCAATTATAGCTTTGAAAAGGTCTATGAAACATTGTTAAAATTTTTTGAACTTGGGACTTCTTTCACGTGACTGTTGAAATTGTTAAAAAGAATACTGCGTTTATTGCAAGTGTTTCTTCTTGCTACTTTTAAATGTGCATGATTTTTAATAATGCAGCGTGCGACAACAAAATGTTTCGAACAAAAGCTTGTCAGTATTCATTTTTGCAGAAATAATAATCTAAAATCTTGCAAAAAAATAAATTCGTTTTACGAAAAATGCCGACTGCCTCGATTTTTTAAACATCAATACGTATTTCTGATTTGTTAATATCATAGTTGGTATACAAAGGAATTCAATGTGAAACAATGTTATATAATATAAAATAAAATTATGAAATGTTTCAACAAAATAATTTAAAAGTGAAATAATCAAAGTGTACAGTTTTAATGTCCAAATAAAGTAATGGGTATCATCGTATCCGCTTAGTTATGCTTCGAGTTAGAACGATTTCGTTGAATTATCGCATAGGCGCCGGGTAGTTTCTGCAGTCTACCGAAATTCTAATTAGACACCCTCTCCCGTAATTAAGCAATTTGCGCCGGAGTCAGTGCGAGCTTACTCGAGTCTGTCTGTCTTCGGTGTCACGTTTCGAGTCTCATATTTATTTACGGCCGTAGAACACTAACCTGAACTCTGGCCTCCGTGAGGTGAATCTTCATCGCCAGCTCCTCCCTGGTGAAGACATCCGGATAGTGTGTCTGCGAAAACGCCGACTCCAGTTCGTCGAGTTGTTGTTGGCTGAAGGTGGTACGGTTTCTCCTCTGCTTTCGTCTCACGAAGGAATCCTCGCCGACGCCGTGCAACGCCGGATGGTACGGTGAGTAACTCGTATCTGGAACACAAAAGATTTGTGTATACGTTAATTGACGCTTTTCTTTCGAAACATTCGCTGTTCTGACTCGCTGATCTTTATGAAAATTGAAAATCTCTGGTATTCGAGTCCGAATGATTTAAGGTAATTGAGAGTACTTGTAATAAACAATCTCAAAATATTGACCATGCCCAACTGTTACTCTGAATAATTTTATAAAATCGAAGCAATTTGGTTAATGAAAATTATAAGATTTATCGAAGACTTGTTTGAAGAATTTTACTCCCAAATAATTTACTATTACCTTATTCGCGAGCAAGGAAAGACAGTGAAATGTTATACAACCAAATAACCAATATATTACCGAGTAAAATTTAAACAAAATATTGAAAATCGTCTTTCAATTTCCCATTAATTCCGTTTATTATTTCAAGGAAAATTTCAAACAACAATGAACCTGAAGTTACGATAATATACGTTCACTTACTACGAACATTTATGAATTAATATAAGATTTTCGAAAATTTTTATGAATGATTGTATTTGATAAGAGAATATTTCATTTCAATATACTGTATAAAATTATTTACTTGAAACTGTTATTTAGTATTAAGGATATGATATTGTTCGTTTGTGCAAACTGAAAAATTATTATTAGGCGAAGCAACAACCAAAGCTTGTAATAATTATCTATGTACATACATGGACTTGATTCGTCGTTCGTAAAAATTGTATCGTTAAATGTAAATCGTATATTAGTATATTCACCGCAGATATTTAATGTAAGCAAGGTGATCATATTCTGAAATAAGATATTCAATTATAAATGTTGTTCTTTCTCTATATAGAGTCAATTCAAATTTCGTAGTCAATTCACGAAGAGTTAAAATATTCGGAATCGGTGGGAAACTTGATTTCAACACTTGAATTACGGGTTTACTCAAACTTTGTCCACATTCAGTTATTAAAAAAGATGCCAATAGTGTTAACCAATATTCATAGTAATATTCAGTATTCGATCTTCAAGGTAAGATAGAAAGGTAAAATGTCTATTGCATACACAAAATATTAAAAAATATTCAAACACTATCTAAGATGACATAACCTTTTTATGATTTGACTAAGGAACTTGAATTCTTTTTAAATAATAGCAAAATAGTCGACTAGACAATTACTAAAATCGTTCTTTTCAAAAATTTGCGATCGGTGGGATACTAAAACGATTTTAAAATTTCGTTTTTCCAACCTCTTTACCTGAACATGCAAATTTGACAAACGACGAACGTTTTTGTGATCGCACCATTTTTTATGTCCGAAAAATCTGCACGTGCCATGCCACGTCGCGTCGGCTCGAAATTTCAACAAAAATGGCTGTGCCGTCTCATGGGCTCGCGGGTGATCGAAGCGCGCGCAGACAAAAGGACCAAGGGGATGAAGAGAAACGATGGTATTGGCCGCGCGTAGATTCACAATCCAGTGGGGGGTAAACGTTACGAAACCCAGCGAACCGCTTATTAATGATGCAAAGCAATCAGCGCAATTAATTACCGCGGCGCTAAGCCGAGGCTTAGCGAAAAACACAAATTAATTTCCTAAGCTCATAAAAATTCATGCGGCTCGTTCGGTGTCGAACAACAGGCCAGGAACCGTCGAGTTCCGCTATCGACTCCACTAGATTCTCTCGTGGTTGTATGCGCTCGACCCATACACCTGCCGAATGGCATTCGATTACGAATTTTCACCCGCCCTATCGTCGAAGATATACCCATAGATCGCACATATTTATGTAACTTTCAATTAAGGTGTCCCACAAGTTCCTTCCTTTTTTTATGCAAAATCAATGGACAATATTTATTGTTTGAGGATGATTTAGTGATAAAGTTCTGTTCTATTACCTTCTTCCATCTCTCAGGAAACGTCATTCTCTTTCCGAAACAGATGAGACTTACTTGCGAAATATTCATCGAGCTGCGTTTTTATTTCGCTTTCGGATTTCTGACATTTATCACGAAGGGAATTTTTTAACGAGATAAACAATTGGGTACCGGGAATGTTAGTGGCATCCACTATCGTGCGCACACTATATCGCAGATTTTCATCGAGCATACTTTCAAGATCGTACATAGCGTGGCGCAGAAAGAACTTATGGGATTCCCTAATATTTTCATCGACGAATTTCTACGAACCGATTTACTCCTAATTTTTCGAGGGGATATTCTGTTTCGTAGATTCGAATCTAGAAGGCTTTCCGTTCTCTTTTCACGCAGTTTTTATTCTGCACGTTGCAAACGGGCGCTTTTTTTTGTTATTTAACATCGATGTTTGAGCTTTTAATTGCAGCCATTTTGACAGAAAGCAACCTTTTAAAAATCTGGCTCGTCCCCGGTAATTTCATTCACCGCCTACAAATTCTGGAATTTTGTATTCCAAATGGTCGAACGCTCTTTTCAAAAAATGGCTTTAGGGATTTTCTGCGCATCCCCTAAATTTTTTATTATTTTGTCGAAGGAGAAATTGTTAATATTCATCGGATACGTGCTTTACGTAATCCTGTAACGGTCGTAGGAAACTCTTGCACAGTTTTGCGACAAATAATGTCCAACAATGTGTCTGTTTTTAACTTTTAAGCTATGCAAAATAGAATTGAGTAGCCTGCAGGATGAATTTCGATCGATAAAAAGTAAACTAAAAATGCATTAATTTCTTTTGAGCTCAAATCTCGCTACTGTTTTTGATGTTCGATGTCACAGAAATGCGAAACAATTTATAATTCAGGTATGGAAACAGTTTTTTTTTTTCACCACTACTGTGCGTATTTAAACTTTTAGAATTGTCATTCGAACCAGTTCGGTTATGTTAGAGAATTTAACAGACCGTGAATGTTTATGCTCTTTTCATTTTACAGAGACGAATTTCAAAACGGTTTCATATGCTCATATGTACACTAAATATCACTAGCCTTTGCGGTAAGACAAATGTTTGAAACTACATTTATTATTAAAAATTATTTCTATTTTTACAACAAAAGTATCCTGTGTATCCAGCAACTATATCAAACGACACCCTATAAATTCAACAAAATATTAAGGAATTGTATATTGAAAAATATTTTACTCATGTTCCATGTCCGAAACATATTCAACAAAATAATTTATATATAAAATAATCAATGTATGCAATTTTAATTTTGGAATAAAGTAATAGGTATAGTATCCGCTTATTGAAAGTTATGCTTCAAGTTACAAAGTTTCAGTTTTATTTTCAGTTTACGAGGACGAATTCCCAAGGATCGATATTTCGTAGTCACTTATTTAACACATGAAAAATGTTGTTGCAATTACTAAAATATGACAATTTTATGAAATTGTACCACAATACTTGCTCCGCGTTTCGTACAATAGATACGAACGCGCAAGCATACTGTTTATTAGATTGCTGTGTAAATTTCGACGGGAACTTCATTCGTGTAAACAGTAATCGGTGAGTTACTCGATCCAAATACACTATGAATTGCCAAGAGTTTGATACCATTTGGGCAATTTTCAGTAAAATTACACCAACCGACAATTCTCGTTTCACCGGAAAATCGACACATTCATAGCTGAGTTATTAGCTGCAATTCGAACTGATTTTTTAGCAGCATCGTTAAGAAACTTCATATTATATTATTTGTATTGACTTTTAAAAAGATATTGTAACAAATTTAAATTCCAAACAAGTATCTCATTGATACTAATACTTCTATTAATATTCTTTTTAACCCACTATATATGCAAAGCTTCGTAGTTGTTTAGTACAAGCAATTTTAGTTTTTATTTAAGCTTACTAAAACCTATAAGTAAGATTTACAAAGCTGTACATGATGGTAAATAAAGTTTTAATTACATTGTTAATTTGCACGACTGATACATACGATTTAAGAACATAACTAGTTCCATTTCAACCACAATTTTAAGTTAAGAAACGATTCCGTGTTACTATTAGCTACAAATACTAAAAAGACTATATTATTCGCATACTTTTGTAAATGTCATCAAACTTTTGTTTCTGGTATTTTAATCCAGAAACTTTTAATTTAATCAATTGTTATGAAATAGTGTATACAGAAAGAAGTTTTATGAGAAAAAAAACTATAAAAAAGGTCGAACTTTTATTTGATTTATAAATAAAAAATTTGCGTAAAAGTTGCATAATTGAATTCCTACATAAAGAGCATTGGTATATTTAAATTATGAAGGTTTATGCAATTTTACATTTTCACAATAAGCTATACTTTGAATAAAATAAACTGAAGTTTTAATCCCAAGACATTTCCCTTTCATTTTTATTACAGTATGTAGTTCAGTGCAAAATTATATTTTACTTCTTGTTAAAATTTGTTTGCGTCCTAGTTTTACATTTAATAAACAGAACAATACTTATAAAGCTAACAATAAATTAATTTTTGAGAACTTGCTATACAAGAAATATGAATGTCATATAATTGACAAAAAGTTAAAGTAATAGTACTCACAGAACACAAACATAATTAATTAATATATAGGCGAATGTTTTAACGTATGAAAATTGTACGTTTTCGATCACCATTTTCTTTTTCTCCATTTTTCATTTCCATTATATAAATTGCAATTTGTAAGACTAACAAAAACAATAAAAACTTTTTTCATAATCGATATTTGATGAATTTTTTATAAATCCCCCAATGAAACTTAAACTGAGAAATATTTGTAATTTTGTCTAGAATCGTTTCGATGGATACGCGCCTCATTCGCATTCATAGTTTTATTTTTGCCAGGAAAAACATTCCAATTTATGAGATTGACGGGAACAACGAATCCTGAATATTTAAAACATTGACGAGTATTTGTGACTTTTGTAAAAGCTTTCCGCCGGACTGTTACCCTTTCATTTCATTTATATCCGCTTTTGATTTCGTTTAATCCCATTTGTTTCATGTATTCAGCTTTTGATTTCGTTTAATCCTATTGTTTCATTTATTCGGCTTTTCATTTCGTTTAATCCGTTTATTTGCTTGATTTCAGTTCCAGACGTTCCTAACCGTTGCCGGCGTTGTTTTCGATTTATTCTCGAAACCGATAAAGACGGAAAACTCATCGTGCCGAAGGGTGCGGGGAGGTAGGGGAAGATAAAATTCGCATTAGTTCTGGCAACAAGTCTCGCACGGCGGAAACGAACTTTCGTAACCAGCGCGGAACAATTACACCGTTGAGCAAACTCGTATCGTGTCACTGGCCAATAGTCTCCCGCCTCTGCAAAATTAATACGACCGTTCGCGAGGATTTTCGGCCGCGGCACATATGTATGTATGACGTTGCAATTAAATTTCTCGCGATCGATGTCCTGTCCTCGCGTTTAATGGCAGCCTTCTCTTCGTCGAAAATATGCGTATGTACCCACCCGAACATTTTCTCTAATTACCGTCGATTTGTTTACGGATCGCTAATTTTCAATTTCGACTTGCATTTTTACCGTCGAATGTTTTCGACGTTATTGCACACACACACACACACACGCGCGCGCGAAACGATTTATCGAATCTCGATAATACCGAAACGAAATTTCCCGATGAAATATTTTAACGTTTAGCTGCGTTTTTATATTTTCCTCTTAGCTCCGTCGAATCTGTAATGAAGGGCATAAACTTCTGTTTACTCGGATTAATCGGAAATATCTTTCGATACTCTACGTTTAATTTGTTTCCATGGAAGACAATTAGCAATTTTTAGGTAATCTTGTTTCGTGGACTAGTTTCGATATTTATTCTTACTATATTTCGTTTTTACAGAATTTTTGTGTAACATTTACTCATTGTACTTTTGCAATGTATTTAATCGATCTACTAGATTCGAATTTTGTAAACACGGTGGTGATATTTAAAGAATTTGAAAATGTTGTTGCGTTATGTTTATCTTATTAAATGTATCAACTAAAGAAATAAATGACTGTATGCATAGCTCTTCTATCTCACAATTAATGTGGACAATTTCTGTTTGGCAGAAAAGTTTACAGTTTAATAATTTAATATAGTAATGGTGATGGAAACTATATAATACTTGACGTAATTAGTATAATTCTAACACAACAAAGGACGATTTATATCACTGTAATGTATCTTTATGAGATCATGTGATATTTTATAGCAGGGCTCGGAATTAACCGGCACGCGACATGAGGAGCGCGAAGGCTACGCCTACTACATAAAGCGAAATTAAGTCCAATTCTATAATACAAATTACAATATTAATTATTTTACCAAAAAATAACGCAAAAATATGTGTAGCTCCCACTTGCACGATCAATAAAAAATTATACAAGTAGATCTATAAAACTATATTAATAAATCAAAATTAGCTAAAATTATTTACAGAAATGAAACTTGAAAAATTAATAGCATTCATATGCCGTTTAAATAACTGCAAACCACCGAGTATAATAAACAAGTAAAATTGCGGATCATCTCTCTTCCTAAGTACATATAACAGGAAACTCTGCGTATTCTTATTTCACGGGAACCAATCAAACGTGTTCATCGCTTCGTATTAATTAAAGTAATACTTTTCGCTTTATTTTAATATTTTCGATGCGGAAATATCGAAGGACTTGTGCAATGAAACGAAATTTGTTTCAGAAACGCAATTACAAAATTCCTTCAATTAAAACATTTTTCCGTTACGCAAACCGATTCGTTTAATTCCGCGAATAAATGTTCGAGTATTAATAATTTTATTAAGACAACATTTTATAATTTCTGATCAAATTAAGAACATGAAATCATTTTAATATTATTCCTGTTGTCACATTCATCCGATAAGATCAATCAAACAATTCGAAGGATATATTTAGATAATTAAACAAACGGACAATAAGTAGCATGGATATTTATGTTTTTTAAATCAAATGGAAATCAAATAGAATCGTATTTTCTATCGAGAATTTTATTTAATCGGAAATGAGATGAAAAAATCCATTGCAACTTCTCTACTAAGAAATTGTAATTGTTACTGATTTTTATCAGTATTTCGTCACTAAGAAAATACATAATTAAACAAATTTTTCATTTTTATTCAGCCTACTTAATCGTCTAATAATTATCCGATTTACAGAAAATATACTAAATAAATTGCTTTGACACACAAACTAATGAATAAAGCTAAATATGAAAATCTGATACAAAATTGTTACATCTCTTTTCTTTTATTTCAAAGTTAATTGTATTAAACTGTGAAAAGTACTTAAATATATTTTACGTTATAATAAAATTAATATTAATTTCCTTTTTGGGAAATTAAATTTTCTCTTCGTCGATATATCAACCGGTGTTTCTTAATTTCTTCTTAGACTAGTTTTACCTAGAGTCGACACCCTAGAGTCGACTTCAATTAACAAAATACAATAAATGGGTCAGCCAATTATATAAGTAACAAACGTCTTCAACATGATACCACGTCGCAGTCTCGAAGTCTGACTAAACTTAATGGATACTAAATCGTTTATTTCAACTACTACAATTCATGCTAAATAAACAAGTGTCCTAATACTTTTGGAAGAGGTGTATTTATAATTATAGTTTTTAAATGATTACCGTGTAAAATAAAATAGTAGATTTACTCGAAAATGAGATTGAAAAGTCGTATCCTCGAAGTGGGTGCATAAAATCTGTGGTCCGTCCGCGCACAGTAAAAATCACGACGCAAGGGCTCTAATTCATACTTAACCTATCAGAATTGTTCTTCGATCAGCAGAGAGCGATGCTGCGCGGCGCTGCGGCATTGGCGGGAACGATAGCAAACAAGATTAGAAAATCGCGAGCAGAATGGGCGGAGGGCGAAGAATCGAGACCGGTTGGTCGGCTAAGTACATTTGCCGGTGGCCGAAACTGAAATCCACTCAAGATCTTGGATTAGACTCGGGCCGAAGTAAAGCCCGGCACCAGACAACTTGTACAACTCGTCCTGAGTCGGCCTGATCCAATTTATTAGCGTGTTCGGGGCGCACAGAAGAAAAGGTCCCGTGTTTCCCCCGCTGACTTTTGCGCTCTCTTACTCTCTCTCTTTCTCTTTCTCTCCCTTTCTCTCTCTTTCTTGTTCGTGTTGGCCTCTACACTTCGTCCTTTCCGCGACGAGAGACGTCGACAGCGAGCTTTGTCTCCTCGCAGGAAAACAATAGGGGGATTAATTTCTGGCCGGTAAGAAAGGAGACAACGGTGCCCTCACACGTGCCTCGTTGACGTGGTACGTGCGCCTTTAAAACACTTTGTACTGCTGCCTGCCCCGGCAGGATCGCTCTTGATTTGCTTCCGCTTGGGACGCATGCTTCGTAAAAGCTGTGGGGTGAGTTAAGGGCTCCGTCCGAGACACCGAGGAGAACTCCAATTTCCGAAAGGTGTCCGATGCTTCTTTCGTATTTTCTAACAATTTCTTTTTGCTAACTCGATTTAACTTATCCGTGCGCGACCGTGCTACTGGGTATCCTTTCTCTATTTTACCTTTAGTCATTTTTGGAAACTTGTCGGAATAATTTATAATTTATAACTTTTAATTCAGTTAGAATTTAGAAACTAATAATAATTTTTTTTTTATTGCAACTCTTATCCCGAAGAAACTAATAATAATAATAATAATGATAGCGAACGTATATAAATGTAACAATCCTATATTTGGTATATAACTAAATAAAATCGAATTATCAAAGCTAATAGTATAAGCAACTAAAGCAATAAGTAAATTTTATATTGCATTTAAGTATTTAAGTTACTAAGCGTCAAATGTAGTATATGAAAGGGTAACTAGATTTTCTTTATTATTTCGGTTGTATCGAGCTATACTTTGATAAACCATTTGGTCCAGGTTTGGACTATCAGGAAACATATAATTCGACTCCTTGTATCATAACAACATGTAAAAATGTTGTTCGAGCATAACCTATTATATTCGGATATTATACATTTTCTGTAATCGAAATAATATACTATCGTCATGTTCTCAATATTTGAACATTAAAATGGAGGATGGCATGGAATAAATATTATTTTCTTTCTTATCTAGAAATTAATCAATCAACAAATATGCACAGATGAACGGAGTTATAAAAGAAACCAAAGGGTTAAACACTGATTTCAAAACCTCTATGACAAAAATCAAATATTGGAAACGAAATGAGTGGTGAATGTTATTCTACAATTTATAATACAAATAATAATACAAACATGAAAATTTATACTTGGTAGACGACAACCTTTACTTTTCTGTTCAAGTGTTGATTACTGAAGAGTAGAATTTGAAGAAATGCGTAACACTCAGATTGGGTAGATTATGTTCGAAATTTTCGTAACGAGATTTACATGATATTATAAATAGCACAAGGGGTTAGATTAGAAGAACAAAGAGATTGCTAAGTGGCTTTTGGTACTTGTAATACGTGCGCAATATTTTCATTTTGCATAAAGACCTTAAAGATCGACTCGGCAATAAGGGACTAATCGAATTCTAACCTGAAAATAAAATAGAGAGTTTACGTTTACATTTATTTAACATTTCTCCATTATTTTTAACTTGATAAAATCATTAAATCAAGAAAGAAAGTTTAAATACTTCACAAATGTTGCAGAAGATTTTTCTTTTGCACAAAAGTTCGTAGATATTAAGATTGATGGAGTTGTTTGAAAAAATTATAAACATGTTCACGAGATAACTCAAAGATTTCAATTTTTGGTTGCAAATGACAATTACAATTATTTTGTTCTAATACTATTTATATTAAAAACGTTAGAAATACTATCATATAGTTTTCGGTAGATTTCATGCACTTATAACAAAAATAAATAAATGAAATAAAATAAGTAGTGAAATATAAAACAGTAGACATATTAGTATAACCTTAAAATACTATAGTATGTGAATATGTTTTCATAAAACAGCCTGCATGATATGTAATCCTGACACAATTTCCGTCATCTGTAACCCTTATATATAATATACAAAATACATGCAAAATATATGCAAAGTAATGATTATTATTTATCATAATTTGCATTACAATATGTAACTAATATGTAAACAATATATCACTAATGTAAAATATATAAAAAATGTTTAATATGTAAAATCTATGCAGAATATGTAAAATAAGAATTACAGTTTTGGAAATCTGTAGCAATAAAACTAATATTAGTTCAAATCCCATCAATTTAATAAAGATCTGCTCTCCAGTTAAGAGCGATTAATAAGAGCTAGTTAAGAACGAAGACAAAATATAAAACCGTGATAACCTAAGAAGAATCGAATAACTTTCTAACACTACTTTCAACTTATCAAGATTATCAAAAGAAACGACCTACGTTGATTTGATTTGTGTTTCTGACAATCAGCTTTGAACATTTCTATTTTGCATAAAAACCCGCAATGTAATTACAACCGTTCCTTTTGTTATCTCTTTATGATTGAGCAAACGCCCTATTAATTTCTGCGTCGCAGACAATTCGCTCGCGACAGTCTCGCGCGAGAAACGGCGTTCCAGGTTTACCTCGACGTTAACGCAACTCCCGAGGACAGATCTCGTAGAAGGCTGCGTGGAAAAACTAGGCACAGAACGAAATCTAATGACACCCCAACCGTTACTAATGACACTAACAAGGTAGTTAGATGTTAGAGCGAACGTCGGTGGGTTCGGAGCTGGACCGTGGGCCGAGTGAACCCACTTACCGACTTATCACGTAGTTACCTAATCTGTTTATCCCAACGGGGGGTGAAAGGAGGACGACGCTGCGACCGGGGGAAGCTGGAAGGGTACATGGACGTCCCCGAGGACGGCCCTCCTCCCCCGCTCCTTTTGCGCGAGATCATCTAGCGGGCGTCACTTTGACGCACATGTGCGCGCCCACATGTGTGCCCCGCATTCTGCAGACACGTAAACGGATGATTCTCATAATATCATTAATTAACCCTTTCGCTACCGGTGCCGACCATATTTGTTCTCTTCGGAGGGGTATTTCTACGCTCGCGCACGCTAAATAATACGATACTCGAGCATTTTTCCGACGATACCGCAGTCACTTCATGAAGAAAGGTCTTTTTCGAAGACCATTGGATTCCTATGTATTTGGAGGCACTGAATACGAATTTTCGACATAACCTCGAAAATCATTATTTTCGAGTAGGAGAGGTTACATAATTCGTACTGGTTTATTAAATTGTAGAACTGCACTTCTCTTACACTATTGTATATTAGTTAATGTTTCAAACAAAAATTGTGCATCCTTCCATATGGATTCTATAATAAAATATACAGGATTATATGATTCTAAAATAAAACATAAAGGTTTATATGATTCTAAAATAAAATATAAAGCTTTATCATAAATAAGGATGGTCTTAAAATAACCTAGAAAATGCTTAAATGTTTTTTAAGGCCAAACATACTACTTTGCATTATGAAATTTTAGGCTATGTTCCTACTTTAAATCCTAGAACCGTCATTTATGTTACCGTCATTTAGGCAATTTGAAAATGATTTATCGACACTGTCACTGAAAATATTTAAGTACAAAGACTTGAAAATATTGATTGTTGATAGATAAATTGAACTTTAGGGGGGATTCTCGTGCAGCGATTCAAAAAATCGCTTCGTGTTGCATAAATCAACGGTGCGACGTGTCAAAAATATGCCATGTAAATGTTTCAGTTAGCATTTTTAATCTATGGCCCTAGAACAGCGAACTAAATTTTTACATCGAATTTTAAACGGCAAGCACTGAAAACTTTAAACCAGCTTTTCTCAATACCGTGTTTTTCAAGTTGACGTACGAGATAACTAAAAAATTAATTGATTCGAAACAAAGCTTACTTTTCCCGTCGCAACTCTATTTATATAAAATTAGATCTTATTTTTTATTTGTGATACTTTTAAACAATGCTTTCAAGCTGAAATCGTGTATCAAAAAAGCAAAATTTACTTACAAACAGTAGATTTCATTTAATTTGCTAAATTTTTTATTTAGAATAAGTTAAATCCAGCTTGAATATTTTGAGTTTAACAAAAGTCTTGATTTGTTGCTTTCTGGTGTCTATTATAGATACTATACTGTTCGCCATCCATGACTATGTCATCGAAGACGAAAACAAGATTGAATCACAACTTGGTAAGAAATAACATCAATTGGGTTAAAAAATTCTTCTGTATAGTCTAAAGAATTCTCTTTACGTTCTAGAACAATATAGTTCTCAGTTCTGTATAAAAAATTAACAGAAACTCATTTAATTTTCACATTGTTACACGAGAATCCCCATTAATCAAAAATATTGGTAGTACCTTATTACTAAATTACCTAATTATTAAACTATATATCACTACTGCAATTTTCATTTTCATTAATTACTTTCTAAATATCTAATGAAGATGAAGTGTCTTACATTAATTAGAAAGTTTTTACTTTAAACATAGAATAATGATACAATCAATTTCAATCAGTATGCACGTGTCCTTCCGTGTCATAAACTTGCATATATGCCATAAATGCATCGAGATCCGGAGCCTATCAACTATAAAGGGAATGAGAAGTGCCCGTTAAAAATATGATTTCAATGTACGTCAGAAAAATCAATATTTTATTTAAACTGTAGTTTGAGCCTAGATGGAAGGGGCCATTTACACGTCCCTGAGGATAGCGCTCTCTCTTTTCTCCCCTACGCGTTCCCCATTCGATTATCTACCTACCACATGTATCTTATTGAGGTTCATAATATGCAATAAAGTGAACATACACATCGTGACTCGTTGAACTGTACTTAAAATGGATACAAAAATTGGAAGTCTCGTTGTTTGCACAATTTCCTAAAACCATATGAACAGGGCAATTTTTATACTATGAATAAACAATCAAAACCCAGACGACGGTTAGAAAAACGTAACATTCATTTTTCTTCTTTAATTTCAAATGATAGTAAAATCTGCATTTTATAACACGGGTTTTTATACTTCTATGATAATTGATCTATTATTGAGAAAACTTTCGGAATTGGAGATTGATATTGGTATTAGAAGTTAACAAATATACACGTGAATGACCAAAATTATAGTAAACGAATTCTTGTATAATTTTATATTTGGCAAAAGATGGAGTGCTCTTAAAAAAATTAAATTTTAAATACGTATTTCGATAATTATTTGTACGATAAATATTCGCACACGAAATTTCAAATTACATTGTTTAAATCTTTTTTTCTATTCCAATGATTTTGTAAATTCTGGCACCTTGAATATAATATTGAAAGATTTTAAACAATTCTCAAGAAATACAATCTTGAATTTCAATAAACTTTCGTATTTTAATCAAACCATTCTGTGACTATAAATTTTCTATTTACTTCTTCCTTATTAATAAAGACGAGGATTCGTACATATTGTTTTGTAACATCGACAAGATTTGGATTACCCAAACTTTGTTCGGTTAAAATTTTGTCTAGTCAAATTTTCTAGAATACGCATTTGCATAAACTTCCGCAGTGTAACGATTACCGAAGTTTATCAAAAAATGTGAAAAATGTCTCAAAGAAATATGTACATAATGTCAGTGACCGTGAAAGAACAAGTGAAAAATGAATTTCGCCTTGTTTAGATAATATCAGCGTCAGAGCATTGCTTCCGTACGTTTAACGGGAATAAGACGATGGGTCGACGTTGATGTCACTGTTTGAAACAATAAAGAATTCACGCGGAACGGTGGCTAACGTCGGGCGACAGAAAACGAGATTCGACTTGGAAAGCGATCGGTGAATAGTCAGGCACACCGCCGTCAAAGTTCTGAAGAGCGGGCTCTCGGCACCGCCGCCGTCGGGACGCGGTTTAACCGGAAGTTGGTTCGAAGTGCAAATTAAGTTTAGCGGCCGTCCAGTTTGTAGCGTCCACTTTGCGTAACTCGGTCTAGTCGGTAATGTAACTTCATCGATGTGTTCCGCCAGAGCAAGTGCCGGCACAATCAATCTCCCTTTTCTCTCTTCCTCCCCCATTTTCTCCCCCCTGGCCGCCACCCCGCACACCTTTGTGCCCACTTTTATCGCATTCGATCGTGATCTCTTTTCGTTTTCGTTATCGCTCCCGTGTTTCCAACTTTTGATCGTTGTTCGCGGGAACAAAAAGTGGAACGTTTAAATCGATTTCGCGGCGAAGCCGAGGAAAAAAGAGCCGGCCGTAGCAATTTCGTTTCGCCGGTGAAATAATTGCCGATATCCAAGGAGCCGATGGAATAAATTCTACCATTGATTATTATCAACGGTATGCTTGTATTATCTACTGTGATACATTACGAATATACTGACCGAGGGATTTTGAACGATTGGCATGTTTTCCTGTTATTTGAAAAAGTATAATAAAATATAAGGCTAGATTAATAAAAGATTATGGTTATTATAATAATAATAACTACATTAAACATAACCTTAACGACTATTTATGCACAAGTGAAAAGAGTTTGCTTGCAACATTAATCTATTGCTAACAAAATAAAACGGAATAGCTATTTTAATCTTGTACCAGTTGCGACGTAATTGGCAATATCCAAGGGTCCGATGAAATTTACCATACTATAGACATTATATCTGTTTGTTTATTATAGCATCGTTTGAAAAGCTGTTTCGTTCTTTCATGAGGAAATGGGAAATGATCTTTCTTTCAAAGTGAAAAGAAAAACGTTTTAACAGTTTTTTCCTAGCTTCGAAATTTTATGCTCGTAGATGTCCTTTTTTATTAGCAAAATGCTGATTCCAGTGATTTTTAACACTCTTAGGAAACAAAATTTTGTTGAGAAACGAAATAATTGGCTGAACAAGATACATATGTTGTTAAACATATAGGCTGATTTTGTAACTCAAAATATATGAACATAGTGGTGTTATGCAATTCCCCAAAAATAATGGAATTAATTATATGAGAACTGAAAAAATATTCATACACAGCTAACTTTTGTTACGAATTAATATTTGTCGATAGTTGTTAATGGCCTCTATCTTCATAGAAAGATACATTGTTTGTTAATAATTTTTTTTAATTTGTCCAACTGAATATATTCAAAAATTTTCATAATTAAATTTTTGGAGTGAAATAATAATGCTTACACTTGTATTCTTTTGTCTTCGAAGCACACTTGATTATTTCAAATTCAAAACTACGTCGATTGTTAGAAATCGTAAATGCAAGTTAAAAAATTTTAAATTAATAATATAAATTAAAATAACAAGAGGAGTGTACTTATTGTACAACAAAAAGATTGTCTTATTAAAGTGATTAGTTTAAATGACAAGCGGTTGTTGCGCAAGGAAATTATTACGATAACATTTTAATATAACTTGGAATAAATAAAATAGCAAAGCAATTTAGACGAGAAGCTAACGATAAAATACATTTTTTACAATAAATGGATAATATCGTTAATTAAATAAGGAAAATGGCTGCATTTGAAAACTTGTCCGTGATATATCCGATAAGGCTTAATTGTTCAATAATAAGCTGTTTTGTATCCCGATATTCAACATTCATCGGTGCCTACAGATAAACAAATGTGTTTAAACAGTTAGTCCGATTTGTTCACACACAGTTCTTTCACTCAGAAAAAAATAAGATTGGAAGCTTACCTTTTGCATATAACAGGTGTTTGAAATGCCTTCCCCCTTTTTGAACACCGATATCCAGAGAAGTCTCCGCGCAAAACACTAGTACACACACAAAAGCACAGGAAAACTAACGGAAGTACAAGTACTCGGTTGTTCGAAACAGAAATAATCGTAATAACAAATACGGTATAACATTTTCAAATTCGAATCGAATAGAAAGTCCCAATATGCAAACTGTGAGCACTGTTTGTGAGTTCGAAACTATTCTTGGTAAAAGTTGAATGCAAAAATGCTCGTAAGAAAACAATTATTGTCTTAAATCATTTAAAAGACTATTGGTAGTTAACTTCGACCGAGGACGATTGTAATATTATAGTTTTGATCCAGATTAAGAAAAATTGTTCGAACAATTTTTGATTGTCAAATTAAGCCTTATCACATATTTTTATGGAATAATTGTTCTCATTAACCCTTTCGCGCCGAGCACCGCATATATGCGGCATCGAAATGATGCGTATACAAGTATCATCTATAGTCGATGACAACAGTTTTTGTTAAGGACTGAACATTTTCTGTTGATTTTATCGACATATTGGATTAATCACTTCTTAAAGCTTTTTAAAACTTCTTAAAATTTCTTAAAACTATTCTTTGTTGAAGCAACGTCGAAACGTATTGAGCAATACATTTCAACCGTAGTGAATGGGTTAATCCAATATATCATATACACCTGTATAGTCCTCACGCGACAAAGAGGCACCTTTGAGTTTACATTCTCCCACTTACTAGCTGCCCCACTGCTGCAGCTATCGGTCGCTATTGGTCGATAGTTGCAGTAGTGGGGCAGTTAGTAAGTGGGGGAATGTGAACTGAAAGGTCCCTGCTTGTAGCGTAAAAACTATACATTCGACAACTTTTTAGCGAAATATCTCGAAAATAACGCATTTTTGGGAAAAATGTTTAATACAAAATTACTCAATTTTAAAATACAGAAATACAACTATTTTATTTATTTTCTTTTTAGTTGATAGCCTGAAACATTTTTTCGATAATATGTTGCTTTCAAGATATTTAGATATAAAGTTTTCAAATAAACATCCTGTATAAAATCAGACTTTAAAAATTGATTTGTATTTTGCATATACTGTATCTTCAATAGAGTCTATTACGAGGTGTCAGCACTATATTTTATGCTGCGTGAGATAAAAATTCACATCAAGTCTAAAAGATAGTAAATCATTGATACTGAAGGTCACAAGAGGTCCATAGAAACGTAGATCATTAGAACCGTTTTGATCTCATTTTTAACGTCATAATGATATTGTGCAATAGCGACTTATATTAAGTTATATGGAAAAATATCGACACCTTGCAATCTCGACAAAATGATCTTGAGGGAAATTAATTGGACACCATGTATACCACGATAGTTATAATTTCTTATATCAATCCAATGAGGTTGGTTAACCACTTTGAAACGCCCCCCAAAAAATAATTTTTAAAAGCTATTTTTGCATTGCCATAATTTCTTCGCTTTTAATAAATTAATAGATATTTAACTTTTCTTATTTTAATATAGCTTCGAGTACAAAAGATGTGACATTTGTGGAATATTGTTACCATAATGTAGATCGTCTTTTTTATCAGTTAACATTGTAACGAAGGCATAATAACAAAAATGGATTTTAGCAATTATAATACTCAGGAAGTTATTATTTTTGTATAATACGTTACCGATGAACAATTGTTGGCAATTATTTTTTACATATAATTTAGTAACGCTTCAATTTTATAGGCTAATATATTCAGTAGTTTAAAGATAATATTTACCTTAATTATTTAAAACTTCGATTTATGATGAAGTTCTCTAACAGAAATATTTTTAATATTCAATAAATTCTCATACTAAATTACTATTTCTTCGTGAAATTCAACATATTATATATTTTTAATTATAATTGATGTAGTGCCTACATCACATTGCAAAACACGTGCAAAGTTTTATTTTGCATTCAAAATACTATATTTTACATTCAAGATTACAATTTCGATCAATCTGAAGTTATTCAGTACACCCAGAGATGCAAAATAAAAATCTTCGCGTTAATTACACAATACATGATCTACATAGAAATTTATTTTGTTTACCAAATTTTTTAAATGTTTTTACTATTTTCTACTTGATGATCTAATTTACCAAATTTTGAAAATGTTTTTACTATTTTCTACTTGATGATCTAAATTTGTCAAGTAATCTATATAGTGGGCGAACAATTTAATACGAATAATAAAGACTTAGCCGTAACCTAACCCAGAAATTGAGGAAAATTCATATAAAGCACCCGCGCTGGTAACGAACTACTACACGTATTCAAAGTATGGTTTATGTATAGAGGGTTCGATTGAAAAATTATTTTAAATATGCTGTTAGAGAGACGCTGCCCTGTCATTTTTCACTTCACAGTACCGAAGCAATTCTGAAAATAGCACGAAGTGGAAGTTCGACAGTTTGTCATGATATGGGTCGTTTTAGAAGTCTACTCTGCATCGCATCGGCCAGAATGGGGAATTGGGGAAGTATACTGAGGGTGAGAATAGATGAAAAAATGTAAGATTATGGGCAGAATGAAATTTTTCTTGGTGAAGTAAATCGGGACGAAACGGTACTCCAGGGAGATTCGTAATCGTGTCGCCGGAAGCTACCGGGGGGATCCTGATAGCCAAACGTGTTTGCGGACTCGATTATTATGTTCCTCGATGCGTAACGGGCCTATTCATTTTATATTATGTATGACCGCTAAGCTTCCGTATTTATGAAAGAATTATTTCATTGTCATAAATTGTGCAAATCAAGAGAATTAATTTATTTTTATAAGAAAATTATTCTTATATTTATAATTTTTTTGTAATATATGTTATAAACGAATGTTAAAAAAAAATAATTTACGTCATATAATGATATATACATTATAACATTTACATTTTTTTTACAATCTTTTGTATTTAGTTATGAGAATAGTTAACGCATAAGGTTATTAATGCTGACGTTTATGACCTTTTTATAATTATATTATAAAATATTTTAGTATTATTGAGACAACACTTCTTAGCGTATTCTGTGTTAAACAATATTCATCTTATATTAATGATGGCATCAGTGAGATTTGTTGTTTTAAGATGGTTGACGAGATATTAACATTTTAAGATACTGGCTCCAATTCTTCGTATTAGTAATGTTACTTTCTTTCTTTATTTTTCTGAGCTTATCGAATTTGGTTTTGTAATTTTTTCCTAATTCTACAGATGAATTGTTATATAAACTTAAGATTTACGAAATTGTGACATGCGACGTTTCTGTTTATAGCCATAGTACCCACCCTGTATAAGGTAAATAATAGCAGGAAAAATCGAAACATATTGCTCACAAAAATTATAGCATAGATAAAAAAGTTGGATACAAATTTACCAACTTTGATCAACGATAATTCCACGAAATAAACACCATACGATGATAACTTTTTCTTTTATATAAGAGCTTGAAAAATTTACTTTAAGATGCTGTTTCTCAATTTTTAATTAGACACACCCTGACCACTGTAACCCTTTAAATATGAAGCCATGTTTGTCATATTAAACATTGCCAAGTTTAATAAAATACCTACACTTTGTCAAATTTTTCTCAGAAATTCCGTTTGCAGCAGAACAAAATATACAATCCCTCCCCATTAATTTGAAATATTATAATAATTTCTGTCAAGTACTCTTAATGTTTCATTTGTATTATTCAAATAATCAGTAACTATCTGAATGATCGTAAATTAAAAAATTAGCAGGGCTTGAAAAATAGATTTTCGAAATAGTAAATAGACTAGAAAAACAGAATTTGGCTAATAAACTTTTTGAAATAATAGTTACGTGTGGCTATAGTATTTCATATAAATATAATTACTATTTCAAAAAAAGTTAGAAAAGATAGAAATATTTATAGTCTATTTACTATTTCAAAAATCATTTTTTCCCACTCTCTGTAAATTAATAATCTGTCATTTCCACGGGTTCTGTAAACCTGCCGTTAATTTAAAAAACAAATCAGCATCCGACGGTGATGTTTTGCGCAGTTATATGTGGTCAAAATCGATCAAATTTCGTCAAATATTTATCTACGCTATAATTTCGTCGCAGAATGCAGAGAATAGCCGAAAATCAAAGAGTTTTCGGCGGGAGTATTCGTGGCAGCGGATCTGTCTACTTACAGGGGTGAGTGGCGGTGAAGGGGTACTCAAGAGTTGGTGGTAATCGCGGCGTTGGAAGACCTGGGGGGCAGTGGTAGCAGAACATTCCGCCAGCCCTGGCCACCGTGCCGCCCCCCGGCCCTCCCCCACCACCGACTCCTGGCACCTGTGGTTGGCTCGTCTGTTGCTGTTGTTGTTGCTGCTGTTGCTGCTGCTGGTGGTGCGGGTGGTGGTGGTTATTGTTCGGTTGATGGGCGTGAACAGATCCAATCTGCAACCACAAGTTTCTGACATTGTGAATCATGCACGTTTCTGGGAAAATTCATTAAAGACTATTGCAACGGCGCGCACAACCGTTCCCATGACGATTTCTGACAATAAGTGAGTCACAGACGAATAGAAAGAATTTAATAATTGATTATAATTGTTCGCGCAATAGACTTTTATAGTGTAAGTGGCACGTACTTTGTTTCGCGTATCTATTTCTCATCGCTTGAGCATATTAGGTGGTGGACGACGATTGCTTCAATTGAATGTCCGAGCGGATTGCTTAAGATTTTAATTAGAAATTCGTACGGCGCTATTCATAAGGAGCTATAGTTGTTGTAATGTACAAGTTAATTGTAGAGAAGCATAGCAATTTATTTTCGAATATATTCTGGAGCAACGTTACGATATTCATTCACAATGTTCGAAAATTCTGATTAGAGTACAAGACAGTAGGTTTATAAATGCTTTACTATGTATGTTAAGTGTCATTATCTTCTTGCTCTGTATGTCTAGGAAAACATTTCAATATTCAAATTATTAATACGTACTAATTCTTTTTATTATGCAATGCTTTATGTACTAATGCCAGGATATTATTCTCGCAGTAGAAAAACACAGGTGTGATCAGACTTTACGAAATTTTTGTCGCTATCTTCGAAATGGTTCTATCAAGAACAATTTATTGACGAATTTATTTTTACAATTTATTTGTGCAATTATAAAATGTAAAAAATTTTATCCAACCAATAATAAATTTAACTAATACTTAATTAATATAAATTTTATTATTAATTAGTTAATGTTGACGTGAAAAACCACGTCTTAAGAAGAAAAATGTGTTGACAATACTTTTAAAAATTCACCTTCAAACGATCAATTTTTTGTTTATTGTTACTTTCACTCATGGTTATTAAATTACCATTTAAATTCCAAGTTTTTAGCTAATAATTTAAATAATTCGCAGTTTATATTATATTCGCTAGTCTTGTCGTTTTATTCTTCCGGAATAATTTCTAAAATTTAATATTAAATTTCAAGTTTTATATTTAACTGTAAGTATGTATATTGCAGAACTTGTTAACTTCCTTAATTAAATGTACTGATTATTCAACTAAAACAACTGTTGAAACAATTGAGGTTAGAACATTATCAATAATAAATATCTCAATCTAAGTATAAATAGACTTAGGCCACTTTCAATATAAACGGCTCAATTATTGAACTAACTCTGAAAACTAACGTGTCTAGAATTATCGTATTTACTCGGAATATAAGTAACCTCACATGTTTTATTAATAGATAACTTTAAGTTGTACTTGTAACTACCGAAAATAATTGACACAAACGGACTTAGTTCACTTCCAAAATAATTTGCTCAATTATTGATAGAATGTCAACTATTCAGAGATGTTATTTCCGTACAACTGAATATTTATTATTATTCGAATTGCATTATTATGAATCTAACGGGTCACGACATACATTTTAAGTACTTAAGACAGCCAGTGCATTAGGTCAAATCCTACGTCTTTTAAATATTTAAACGTTAAACCAAGTGGAACTGTAACGGCATTTGTATAGACGCTCACTCTCGATGATTTTTATGACTTATATTCAATGAACAATAACATTCCAAAAAGCACAAAAAAGACAGGTAAAACAACAGACTACTACTAGTACAACTACAACTATTCAATAGTTAACTTAGTTCTGTTTGTAATAAATTAGTGATAGTTAATTTAGTTTGTACTCTATTATTCCTTATACTTCAAGAAATACATTAACCCTTTGCGGTCGAGTGGCGACTCTAAGACGCCGTTAAAGATGACCTTGCCATGTTTCAAAATCATTTTTATCAAATTTACTCGTATGTAGAAAATTGCACAGAATGCAATTCCATAATGTATAAAAAATTTCATGTTATATAAAATGCAAACACTATAAGTCTGAACAAATATTTTGAATTTCCAGCTAAAATGGTTCCGACTGCAAAGGGTTAAAACAAAGAAACAGTCAAAGAAGTTCAGCCACCAAACAGCCTGGTCTAGTCGCGAAGTCACGACTCAAATGCCAAGATCCGCGCTCGAGTCTCCTGGCCGGCATCTGAGAACCCGAGCCGTAGATCCAGGTCTCTGAAACGTTTCCACGTAGCGTCCAAATCACCCCCGAAATTCTATTTACTCGCAGCGAAAGGAAGCTGCAACGTGCATACGTAAAGCGAAACCCGAGCCGGTAATCCGTCGTCGTGGAAGGTCAGGCAGCCGAAACGAAAATTGGCTGAATTTCGTTAAGTTTGGCAGCAATTACTTTTGATACCCGACACGCGGCCGTAATTGCGTTGGGCCAAGCAGAAGCAGTAGAGGGGTAATAATTCGCTAATATCAATTTCAAATTTCAATTAGTATCATCTCGACGTCTGCTCCGCCCCCTCGAGCTTCTCCTGCGCCCCTTGTCCCTCGGCCACCCGCACCACCTCGTTCTCTTTCTCTCTCTCTGACTCTCCCGTGGAACAGCAACCCCCGTCGCCGCTCTCCCTTGGTTCCCGCGGACCCCAGAAGAGCACGGCATGATCTAAAATTCAATTTGTCCCTTGTAGCGGAGCCGCAAAGGGTGAAGGAGAAAAGGAGACGGGCGGAAGACCAAGAAGAGAGAGAGAGAGAAAAGGAGAGGAGAGAGAGAAATGGAGAGGAGAGGAGAGAGAGAGAGATCGAGGAAGAGTAGGAGAAGGTGGTGGATGAGGATGGGGTGCGTCAGAGGGGGGTAGAGCGGCAAGTAACGCGAGCGGCGGGGGTGGGCATAGTTAGAATACACGGAGTTTAAAGCCACTCGCGTGCACGCCGTTACGTAACCAGAGATACGGCCCTGCAGGCACGCGCATGCGCGACACGCCGACCCATTATAAATTGATAACTACGCCGTTTATTAAGTTCCACGACCGATGGCTGCTTAGGCAAAGAGCCCTCCACGCTCCTCGCCGATACACGCATTATTTATTTACGGGAGTTTACAATCCCTCTAATGGAGATCGGCGTAATCGGCCGCCCATACGCCTGCTACTCTCGCTCGCCCGCCCGCCCCCCGTTTCACCCGTTTCACCCGCTTCGTAATCGTGAACGGCTACCCTTCGCGATGCCACCCCTGTCGTGCTCTCTCTCACTCTCTCTCTCTCTCTCTCTCTCTCTCTCTCTTAATCGTGTTTTACCCGCTTTCGAAAATCCGCGCGCACCAACCAGCCCGCTCGCGGAAATCGGAAGTAGACCGGGCTCACGGCGGCTCCCGATTATCCCAGGGTAGCGGCCGCGAGCTGATTTCGAAAGGGATGCATCGGACATCGGATTCGTTCACGCGGCTCTTGTCTCCCAGACATTTATTTAGAAAGGCCGCGTCGACGCCAACGCCATTAGCGACGACCTTTGGTTTTGTTCGCGTCCTAGTCCGCTATTGCGGGCACTATTGACGATTCTATGGATTTCCGATGTTGTTTACGGAGCTACGGAATTTCGGTTAGAATCTAGGGGATTTTGTTGTGTACGCGTTGCAGGAATTGAGTAAAGGAGGATTACTATTTATTGACAAGAAATATGGGTGTGTAACACTGGTACAAAATAAGCGTACTCCACGATGCGTGCCAATTATCAATTATGGAGAAAGCGGGTAAATATTGTACGAGGGGATGGGACTTGTTATCGAAACGTTTTTCAATTATTTTAACGCATTCGATGCTTTTGTAAAACTATTTCTACACTGTACTCATCAGAAACTCGTCAACAGATTTCTAATCCTCCTCGTCATTTTCTCTTTCCAATTTGCATAGAGCAAATATTATATTGATTTATGACAGGGTGACCGAAAAATCACTTGCAATCTGGAAATAAAATTCTTGAGATCGTTTGAAATAACTTTTTCCTTTATAAACATTTTCTCCGAGGCGTCATTAACGAGTTATTAACGAAAAGCAGTGACCAATGAGAGGCGTGCCAATCAGTCAAACTGGTCTTTATCCTCGCGTCAGTCGAGCTTGCTTTTCATTGGTCACGGTGTTTTGTTAATAACTCGTAAATAAAGAGGCGGATTGAATTTTTGTAAAGGAAAAAGTTACTTTAAATGACCTCAGGAACCCTTTTTTACAATTGCTACTGACTTTTGAGACTTCCTGTATAATAAACGGTAGTTCAGTAAGAACCTGCATTCTAGATTTAATATCTATTAACATAAGTATTGCAGTACAATATGGCTAGGAAGAAGAAGGATTGGAAGAAATTTGCTTTCATACATTAATTTGAAAGAATTTGATGTTCTCTATAAAAAATATTCTCTAAAAAAGAGTATTCACTAGTGTATGTAGAAAAATGATTAGTATAGATATATGTATAAGAATGTGTCTTTGGTTGGAACCAAAATTATTCTATTTGTTACTAAAGTCAAATGTATGAAAAAAGTTCGTATAAACTTGTGTCCGAAAGAGCTCTATAATAGAAATACGATATAAACATTAATTGTTACTGGACCACCCCATATATACAATGGTGTACTCAAAGTGAATTTTACAATTTTATAAAAGTATAAAACTGACTTTGAATCTACAATTATGTTGTAAAATATAAAATAATATTTTATAAATATTATATTGGGTGTCGACTTTGTCAAGGAAATTCGAAGATAATACTAATAATTTTATGCTTTTATTTCGTTTATTTCTGATTAAAAAGATTTAATACGTCTTATTCGATAAATGTAAAGTGAAAACTATGCCCAAGAATGAATCAAAACGTACCTCCAAAACAAACCTCCACTACCCTGTACCGTTAAGAAAACGTCAACAATATCAACAATGTAATCGCTAATCGATACTCGCATCTCTACCACAAGGGTCGAACGCAAGGTAGAAACTACGTAAATCTAATGCTAACAGTGGATCAAATCGGCCCAGCAGCAGTCATGCGTCGCGTCATTAATCGAACGTCCACAGTTGGTAGGGAGAGCGATCGCGAACCAGTGACACCAATAAAAGGATTAGTCGATTTGTCGCAGGTAAAGCAGGCCGAATCACCGGCGGCACGGTGGTTCCCTTCATCCACGATCTCCCCGCAGGCACCGGCACTCGCGGAGAGCCTAGACGCGTAATAACGGAACATACGCGCCGACATAAGGGACGAAATGTAGCGAGGCTAATCCACGATGAGTCCCCGAGGGTGTCCCCAGTGCCTCCGTGTCCCCTCCAGCCCTCGAGAAGGGGGGCTGGCGACGCGGCAGGTCTCCGAACCCCCCTAACTACGACGGGCATACGTGACCCCATGTATCCCTCGAAAATAAACCGGCATGCGGTCCGGGGGTATATTTGCGGTGTTCAACCAGCCGGCCGAAACATTATGCCAGTGTTTTATTGTGCGACCGTCCGCACTGCACCCCGGCCAATGCGCGCGGAAGGGATTGTGGCTACGAGCGGAGTGTGTTTACACATCGGCACACGCACTGGATTTGTTACACGCTCGTTATACTCGCTGCTCTTGTTAGCCGTGTGATCGCGTAATCGGCTGCGCCCGGTGCTTGCGGGGATTTTTCGGCGCGAGGAAACGAAATCGGAGGAATTTCGACGGACAGAGAGTATCGTTACCTATCGAGGATATTGTAAATTTCTGTTTCGAATTTAGCGGCACCGTGGCAATATTAACGCATTAATCGCCGCGATTCAAAAATTAATAAAATTATAAAAATGCCTAGAAGCCACTGGCTTTTATTTCAAGTTTACTTATATTGAATTTATTATTATTGTTACTGTTAATATTTATTATCAAATTTTGAAAATATTGGTTGTCATATTTTTAACGCAGATATGAAAGAAAACATAATATCATAAATGTCAATATATATTTGGGTCCTGAAAAAAGCAGAATGGTGAGTTTCGAGTTAAAAGAATTCGCGGCGGTATAAATTCGTAATAAGCATTCTTAACTCTTTGCAATCGAAGTTATTTCGACTCGAAATCAAAAAATCATTTTCTTATCTACACTATACTCATTTAGTCTATTGACAAATATAAAATAATAAATCATTCTTGTAATATTTGTCAGCTATACTTTTGTCTGAAAAATCTGTCTCTCGAGTGTTAATAAAAAAAGTATAAGTAATTGTAAACACTTTTTCAACTTCAAAATAGTCATATAATTACTCAATTTTTGGTAATTCAAGATAATCACCAAAAGGTGAACCAATTGTTGAAGTGAACCAATCTGGTTCATTTCAAGTGAACAATTTACAAGCGATACCTTCTGATTGAAGTATTCTAAGGAATTCGAGCGATTTGCGAAAAGAATTGAGAAACCCTTTTCGTCTTTAATGCATTTTTAAAATCTACAAACTGGACTGCATCTGTCAATAAATTCTCAACTTTCTATCGCAATAATTCGATAGACATTTCTGACGGAAACATAGTATGCCCAGGATCATTTATTATTTTATTTATCAATGTCCGTTTGAAATTTATAAATTATTTCAAAAGTAATCGAATCGTTGTAAAGAAGAAATTATTTTCGTCAAACTTCTGCGTCTTTAATTTGAAATACGTTAGTAATATATTTGTAATAAACGAGTATTTGCGTTTACTCTGTGACTTCGCCGTTTTACACTTTTGACTGCTGCGAACCGGATTATTGAATTTGCATCTATTTATTTACGTTTCATTAACGCTGTTCCGCTCCGGCAAAGTCCAAGGGTACTAGTTTCTTGGTCAAATAAATGTTGCACGATACTTGAGGAGAGGATGTTAAGCTACAGTAACTCAATAACACTGACCCTGCGCAATTGGAACTACGGTGTAACAAGATATTCCGACGTGTACCCAAATAGTTGAATACCGACATTACCGGATGTCCATAATCCGGGTTACCGAACCATTGGATGTGTACATTACTTACACCGCGGCATGGGGCTAACATCGCCGGTAATTTTCGTAAACTTCATAATGAACTGGCCGGCATTCGTATGCGTTAATGTTAATGTCCGCGTCAGCATCGACAAGCTACGATGAAACAATTTCCATATTCGCACGCAACCAACGAAAATAAACTGGCGGTTGGAAAAAATGTTAATAAAACAAATGTTGACGAAGTACGTTTACTATTTTCAAGTAAATATTCTGTGAGAAATATATAGTTTTGTTAAGAGTAAATGGCGTATAATCGATTTAAAAGTCTACAAATTTCTGTGTTTTTATTCTGTGCCCTTCTAACTTAAAATTTCTGAACATATTTCTAACCTAACCTATCGTTTTTATACGTTATTATTTGTTTTATAATTTTAGTTACAAGCTGTACTTGTGTGCTGTTTTATTTTCCATGTTTATATTATTTGTAGTTTCTTTGTATCATATTAAATATATTTATTATAACCTCACACTGTATCATGATATTATTTAAAGCGATAGCTAACAGTAATTCGTAATGTCTTCTTTAATAAAAATATTTTCAATTAAGTAAAATAAACAACACGGAAATATGCCGAAATATCAGGCAAATATTTGTTGCCAAGAATATTTAGTACAATATACAAGCTATTTTATAATACCTGCCGTTTGGTATAACTATAACACTGTTATCATAAAAATCATAAAGCTTCTTATTTAAAAGTAAAATACAAATATATTCTCAAGATTATTAATTATATACTTTATATTCTAAGTAATGGGTATATGAAAAGGTTTTACTTAAAATCATTCCGTTCTTTGTTTATTCCTGGATAGTAAAATGTAATACGTCTTGTTTAATAAATACAAAGTTAATTATGCCATTTGATGACAAAAAGTAAAAAGATTTTTCCGATATACCGAAGGCTACGACCAAGGGTTAAACACTCAATCACGAAGCACGAGGGTTGCACCAATTACGTGCCGTGAACGACAATAGACTGGGAGCCACTGGGCTAAACAATGTGTCTAAGTTACCCTATTCCATTAACACGGTCTATTAAAATCGCGTGATCACTAATTCAGTAAATCCTTCAATAAACAGCATCGGACCGAGTTCCGTAGCATGGTGGAAGGAGGACACAGCCAGCGCGATGGAATCGCATTGTAGACATAGTAATACTTGTCCCAGGACCTCGCACAAGCCCCTTCCCGCGTCAGAGTCGAAACCGAAGGGTGGCAGCGTCGAGTGCAAAAGGGGGAGGATAGGCGGGAACAAGCGTGGCGGCAAGCTAATTATAGAATTATCGCTTTTAATTGCGATTCGTGCTATTTGCGCAATGGTGCGGCGGTGCAGCGCGATTGTCGTCGCGTGCCGAATTATTGGATGTTGACGTCACCCGATGCGGCACCGCTTTGCTCGTAATTGCCGGCACCAATTATGCAATTAGCGCCGCTCTCTAATGAGCGCAGTGTTATACACGCGGAATCTAAACACTCGGTTATTCGACGACCGTACCATGCTCTGAGTGTCGCAAACTTTCATAGCGATCGTTCGCACGCTGCACAAGTGCTTTGGTAAAGAATCATTTGTACAGTCGAAATTCAATTTTTCAGCTTCAATATTCGAATAAAGTTTTGTTTGCTAATGCAGCGACGATCGCTTGGAACATTGTTATACGGAATATTAACCCTTTCGTTATAGCTGTCCGATCCGCTGGAGAGACGCGAGGAAACGTGTTATTTATAGCCTTACATTACATTATATTTCTTATTTATTACATTATATTTTAACACTTTTTTATCGTTGCATTTCATCGACGTTTATACTGAAATAATAAATATTCTTCTATATAAATAATAAATAATTCTATCTTCTATGTAAGTAATAAATAAGAATTAAATATTCTATATATTCGTCTATATAGAACAAAATAAGAAATGCAACACTGCAACACTAACATAAATTTTCACATACTTTATGATTTTCATATCGCATTTTTGCAGGAGAAGAATCTTAATTATTTTATATAATGCTATATAACATTCATTTTTGCAGGAGAAGAATCTTAATTATTTTATATAATGCTATATAACATTCATTTCTTTCATTAATGATGCGAATCTGTTGAATGCAATACAACAGTCTACAAAGTTCTGTCTACAAAATTCGGAAATGTATCTGCCGACTTTGATTCGATTTAGTAATTTTCGCCGTAAACGTATAAAATCCGCAGAGTAATTACAACGGGGTCCTCTGTACTTAAAACGTTGTGTGTAGAATGCGTACAAATTACTCGAATATTTCAGCATTTTGATAGACGACGTATACGGGAACCGATAAATTAATACGTCGACGGAACTGGCAAAATTATCAATTAAATTTAATAGAATTGATGTTAACTTCGATGTTGATATTAGCGGTAATTAATATTAATTCGTATTAGTATAAATATATTGATACCTTTATTACCGTTTCAATTTGTAATTCTACTACGTTCCTGATTTCTATTAAAATTCTGATACTATTTGGATTATGGAACCGCTTTATGGTAATCTATCGCATCAGCACGATTCGAATCCGGCACGATTTAATTTAATATTTAAAAGAAATATTACACTCGTCATTACAAATTAATCTTCTGTAATGATAATACACTAATTGTTATGATATCGATCGATCACGTAAATCTCACTTTTATTGGTATTTACATATCACTTTTCTATGTTAGTGTTTTAAAAACTCGTGTTCGTCAGAAGAGGAAAATATGAACAACATTCGCATCATACAGAAAATAGCAAATTACAAATAGTAAGCACAGATTTTAGTTATACATATATTTTAGTTTAGTTTAAACCAACGTAAACTAAGAATAGCAATCGTTAATTGTTGTATGTATTACCATTATGGCCTTCTTGATTTTTATTCATTTGGACTATTCGAAATATTTATTTTTCCGCTATTATTACAACTATTAGGTTATGTTACTAATGCAAAAATTTTGCGTTAATTGCTATTTTATAATATCGTTAACGTGGACCATAATTTAAATATTAATCAACGCGTATCTCAAACGAAAAAATATTTATATAATGGCTCGTATACATTTTAAAATTATCATTATCATTCAATTTTGTTTCGAATTACTATGTCAAGAAATCTTTCGCGCCAAAAATAGGTAATAATAGGTAATACAAGTATATCATACAAATTTAAGTAATTTTTAATTGTACATAAACAGTTATATCTTAGTAAACAGATTGACAATTGAAATGTTACAAATTCAAATATTTTCTGTGTCAGTAGTGAGTAATAATGCAGGAATTAGGTGATATTTTTTCGTAATATTATACAGAGTGTATATTTTCTCCTACACATTGCAAAATCTCTGTTATCTCTGCTGATGAAAATAATGTAATAAAGTTACTTTGATTAGTTCAAAGCTAAGAATATCAATAATAGAAGTCAATAATATTATTGTGTTTTTGTAATTAATACCACTTTTATAAATACAATATTACGAATTAATATTAGCATTATTTGTGCATTTTTTCATCTTTATTTGCAACGTGTTTCGTGAGTTTTTTTAATAAGATCAATAGAACCTTTAAAAAGTTGAAGTTCCGACTCGATTAGAAATATTTCAGATCAAATTTTATTTAAAAAATTCAATATTATCGATTGAATAATGTTGTTCTTAAATACAAGTAAAATTATTGCGAGGGCACAGTAACCAGGGTGGCACACAGTAATTGTCGCACTTGGAACTCAACAAAATAACTCCCACAATACACTTCAATCCTCACAAAGTCGAAAACGGTAAATGTAAGAATGAACGAGGTCGAAAATATTTGTTGAAAATCAAGCAGACCATAAAATTAATTACACATAACGATTCGTTCGCTTTCAATTATCGAGTGACGCAACCGGTCTTTTGTTTGGAGGCAAGCAGTTAACAACATCCGTAATCGGAATTTATGGTACCCTGATTGGAGCACCGTTAGCGAGCAATCACCAGTGTGGAGCCTCCTCGATTATCGTGTCATCATTACTTCGATCATTATTTATTCTGATTATTATATTCGTGTCACGTTTCGACCAGACCGAATCGAGATTCATGGAAGGTGCTGCTGCTGCCCGCATTCTGACGGGCCTCTAATTAGTTAAAATTCGTGGTGCAACGTCAATCGACGGCTGGTCGCGCGGGTTGCTGGAAAACTTCAACGGAGACGCGATTAACGAAGATTTCATTAGGGACAATATTGCAGTGGCATCGGCGCTCGTTGACCGGCGCGGCGGGTCCTGGTTTCTTTATTGGCCGGTCTCGGGGAATAAATTGGAGGGAATTAATTAAGCGGCACAAATTGGATGCAGCGCGTTAGCCCTTATTCTTGGATGATACAGCTTAATAAGCGTCTCCTTTTGTGCTCGCCGAGCGGCCAGCAGCCCTTCGCGCGGCCCAGGCCGTCGATGGTATGCGGGACGAGGAAGCGCAAGGTCGAAGGGCAAGGAAAGGAAGTTTCTGCGTGCTCGGTTAATTGTATTTATCGCGCCATGAGCCAGCGGCCGCGTCTATTTGTGTCGGCACTTTACCGACCCTTAATTCGAGTCTTCGCTTCTGCGTAAGCGAAATATTTTAAGGAATTGCGTGAGAAAATGACGGTTTCGTAACAGAATTCCACGATCGATCACGCTCCTCGGAAGAGACCTATTTGCAAACGAAACCTGGTCGTTTAACACTGGATATATCGAGGTTTAAAAACGATTAACAAAAATTGTCTCGTGAGAATTACGGGATAGAATTTATTCAAATTTTTCATGATTTTCGTAATAGCACGTGATTGAATAAAGAAATATTTTCAACAATTTTGAAAGTAGCTTTATAATTTCAATAATCGTGAAATGAAAACGGTCAATTGACCGGCGGTGGTAGGTTTAGTGTTAAATGCTAGCAGATAAGATAAAAGTACCTATTATGGAACACCGCTGAATTGTGACCCTTACGTGAAACATCAGCACAAGTAATAGAATAAAGAATAGATCGATTCCGGACTAGAAATTACGTTTTTCACTCAAAAATATTTGTTCACGATTACTATACAGACGCCAAAAATTGTTATTCTTTTCTATTTTTTAGATCTCCAAAGTTTAGCAAAAACTGCAAAAATCGATAATCGAATTTTAAAGTAATGCAACTTTTTGCTGCTGTGCCACTAATTTTAATTCTCTTCTGTCTGTATAAATATACTTTACGTACAAATAAACTTTATTAATTTGACTGCGAACGATGCAATAGTTCCATTGCCAAAAATTCCCCAACAGAATTAAAAACACACGCCCTTTACATCAGAATAACCTTAATAACTATATAATGAATATAACCTTTATGAAAAAATATATTCACCGACAAGGAGGACCAAAAAACAACGTCCTAGAAATTAATACAATATGCCAACTTAGAGAATAAATAAGTAACAAGAAACTCAAGTGTTGAGAATAATTAACAGATCATAAAATTAACGAGTAACACGATTGACAATTGCTCAGCCAGACAATAATTGCCAATAACGGTTTGGAAATCATGCGTGAAACGAGGAAAATCTTAAGCGAGCCGGCTGATTCCCGACCGAATGAAATTCCCGGGATTCGCCTGTTAAAATCGCTCGGGGTACAAAGGGTTAATAAATGGCGGGTTCAACGGTAAATTGCATTGTAATAAAATTCGAAAGCTAGGCTAGGCCGTGGCCGGTTGCTCGTTTTCAGCGAACTCGTCCGCAGAGAAAAGCGTCGTCGCGGGGCGGACCAATGGCGTGCCGCGGCCAGTGTTTCGATTGGCACGGGTCAAGAGGGAAGCGTGCTGCAGAACGTAATATCGTGTCGCGTACAATACAATTGTAGATCGGCTTCTTCAATAATATTACGGCATAGACGGTTAACGGGTTAAGAGCGCGCGCATTGTCGTCTCGTTGAAAAGAAATCGAGGACGAAGCGAACTGTGGGCAAATATGCCCGGCGTAAGGCCATTTTGCTGCGGCGATCAAGACGCCCAATTAAATCGAGTGTCGTCTACAGGGCGTCGAAAAATCACTGGCTGTTGGAGAGAACTGCCATGAATGGGACGCGTTGGCTTTGGACAAAGTAAAAAAAAAGCGAAACGGCTTGTCTAATTCTAGTTTGGAACATTTGTTATTCTGATGGCTAATTCAAATTAAAAAAAACATTCGACAGATCAGTTTTTTTACTATAAGATTACATAGTTTCAATAAGTTATGCCTATGTTTATTTTCTGTACCTTTAACGTTTTAACGTTTTTAAAAAGTGCATTTTGTTCTATTTATCAAAAAGAAGTAAACTTATCTTGTTATAAATTTTATAAGAAATACTTTTACATTGATTGCAAGTACACGTAACATTATTTGAATATTATTCTTAAATTACACTTATATACGAAGATGAGAAAGATCAAGTCATTCTTTCATCGCTGATTTAATAATGACGAGGCTGTGCATCTTTATGCAAAATAAAAACGTTATGCAGTGATCACTATAAACAAAAAATCCGTACAAATATTATTTTCGCCTTGAATTATTTTAATCAGTTATAATATAGTTAAATTGTTCAGTTGTTGTAATAGTGACACTGTTTTTGGTTTCAACTACTCATTTTTCTTATAAATGCATAAAATTCACAGTCTACACTTCGGTGGAGCAGAAGTTAAATGGATATACATTTCTTCGCTTGACACTTTTATATGCATGCTCAAAGTAGTATAATAGCGTTCTTCACTCTTTGTAATTCTATGTTAAGCCAGACTCGACACTGATTTTTTTACGGATAGTAACTCATTTTGTTGATTTACATTCACAGATAATGCCTTTACTTTACTGACTTATAGGAAGTTAAGTATTTTTTATACGTATACAGTACAAAATATATAAATAAATAATTAATAGATACATAATAAATAAAGTTATAATAAACTAATACATATAATTAAGTAAATAACTTCATTACCCATGAAATTGTAACACGTTTCAAAATTATTTCTATAGCTGTTTTATTTTTGTAACTTTTATATATGTCGCGAGACACAATTTCATATGCACAGAATGAATTTTGTTATATAAAATGGGAGTACTAGAAGTCAGAAAAATTATTTTAGTCGTACAGTTGAAATGGCTTCGAATGCAAAGGATTAAATGAGCTCGGACCGAAACAATTACAGACGAAAGGTGGACAAATTAGCAAAAGACATGATATTTTCAACATCAACAACATCGAAGAACTTTTTGTTGTCAATTGTCGCTCTTACTTTTAGGTAAGAAAATGGTTAATTAAGCTTTTAGATGCGACAGTCTGTTTGCAGTAGGATAATACTTTCCGAAGAATATGTTAACTTTCTCGTTGGTATTGAAATAAAGATTTTCTTTCTGAAAGAAATAAACAAAACATTCTATTTAAGAATGTCGCGTTCGTTTCGTTAGATTGCTTTGATGTTGCCGCGTCTTTATGGAAAAATCTCGACTTGTATTTACATTGAGTTCTTGTTTCTGTGGGCAATCGAGAACATTGAGCAGCATATTTGAATTTTCACGGATAGACATAGAATGGATTACTGAATAAATCTTTAATGATTATTTCACAGTTCGCTAGAAAGAAAAATAGCGAAATCAACGATTAATTCAATACATTTGGAAGAATCAAATCCTAATACAATAAATCAGTATTTACGACGTAAAACCACTAAGAAAAAAAAAGAATTCTAATAAATTGTATGGCATACAGTAACGAAACATATAAATAGGAATACTTCGAAAACGCTACAACTTTTTTTAAAAGTGGACTGAATAACTTAATTTTTTAGACAATAGAAGAACCAGTGTACCATAAAATAATTGAAATACTTTCTCTGAACTTTGCTATTATTTGGATTAACAAAAAAACAGTAAACAATTTTTTAGAATTCTTTTATCGTAAAATTTAAATAATGTATTTTGTAGATCTCGATAAGTTTATGCATGTTAAAAGTTTCGTTGAAATTGACTGACCTTGACAGGTGATCTAAATAATAAAATATTGAGAAAATTGAAGTTTCGAAAATAATTTACAACGTGACGCAGTTTCTATAATTTTAAGCAAATTTCTTAACCAGGAAGATCCGTATATACTTATACGCTATTGTCATTGCCTACTCCTCTTTATTTAATAATATACCACGTGACATAATGTAGTAAATAAGACTAACCTAATAATATTATTTATTTTACTTAAATAAGAATTAAAATAAATGAAATGAGAAGAAAGAAAGCTGGATTTATGAAAACTTCGCCGAAATGTTTAGTGCAACGTCGTAATTAATTAAACCGAAAAACAATATCGAGAACTGTAAAAAAAGTGGCAATACACATTAAATGTATACTAGATATATCCCAGTCGCTAATACATAGCTAAAAATTCAGAAAGTATATCAAAATGTCAATAAAAATTGTCCGTATCAATAGCAAAAAATAGAAACTAAACAACAAATTCATTCTTTCTGCAGTCATTTGAATAGATCAGACAGATCATCCACTATTCGAAATTTCAGCTACCCAATGATAAATGCATAAAATCTGATGTCTAATAATTACGTACAGCAGGTAGTATTTTTGCCGGAACTATGGGAACGGTCAATGTA
The DNA here is from genome assembly GCF_028453695.1 of Augochlora pura. Classification (NCBI taxonomy): domain Eukaryota; kingdom Metazoa; phylum Arthropoda; class Insecta; order Hymenoptera; family Halictidae; genus Augochlora; species Augochlora pura. Next base: position 7,776,581 of record NC_135774.1, on the reverse strand, counting down.
TACGTAGCAATTACAGTAACCTGCACGCCCTTCAAAGAGATTGCAACAGCCAAACTGGTTAATCGAAACGCGTTCACGTTCCCGTAAGAACACGAACAGTTTCCACAAATGTTCCGGCGCAAAGTTCGCCCCCCCCCCCCCCCCCCCTAACTAAACACCAACGGCTCGTTAAACACCTGCGCGGTAGGTACGCGCGTCCGCACGGTGTATGAACTTCTCGGATTGTTTTATTCGTTAACACCCTGTAGAGGCACCGTACGGCCCGGTCTGCGGACCGCATCGAGTACGGTGTAATGTACTTTGGTTAAGCGCATCGGAGCATGCTCGTCGCCGAGTTAACGCATTTAATGGAGGTTAATTTTGCATATGGTATTGCTCCCCCGTGCCCTAACCTCTTTACTCGCGTACGCTCAACCATCCCCCGCATCGTAAGCTCACGACCAAACTACCCGAAATTACGGCCGCAGTACGGGGATCATTATTAAACCGGTCGCTCGATCTTTCCGCGTGATCGAATTATGCGGTTAAGTATTCAGCTGCGTCGGCCTCGCGGCTATATACCTTTCCAGCGGGGGAGCCGCGACGATGATTCCCGACCGACCCGGGACGATCGTCATTACTAAATTGTCCGTCGACTATTTTTTTTCTTCCTTTTCATGTCTCCTTGGAAGTTTGTTTTTGCTAACGAGTTAATGGTCTTTTTATTGGCAGCACTTTAACCGATTAGCTGCTTGTCACCGTTTCGTATTTAGAGATTGTTATCTTCGGGTATCAAGCAGTTGTTGCGTCGAAAGTTCGTGGATTTTGCGATTTGTTCGAGGAGGCGGTCTACTTTAGAATCATTAAACGATTCAATCTTTTTGATTTTATTTTTTGAAAGCATATGCTTTCGGAAATATTTCCATCGAAAAATATTACCGGATTCGAGAAATTGATAAAGTTGCATATTACGGGATACAAAATAAATTCTAACTTCTACCTGTTATAATTTCATACAATTAACTTTGACATAAATTAAAAGAATTATAATAATTTCCTATCGGTTTCCCTTTATTTCATTTTTCATGAGTGTGCTAATACCTTTCGAAAGGAGTGTACGTCCAAAATAATGTATTATTCTTTATTAAATATCGCGAGTTTAATTTCTTTTATACATATGTTTTCAGAATACCTTTATTAACATATACGAATCAAATGAAACAAGATCTGATCAATATATTTGTTTTTATTTGAAGAAATAAAATTATTACTGAACTGTGGAGCTGGACGAAAATCTTTAACTATTAACTTATTAATTAATAATATTCAATTCGTAATAGTTTGTAGCACCTCCTTTACACATAACGCCTTTTATCATTCTGTTTGGTAAACATTTGTACAAGTACTTAATAATTTCTCACATATGTTCTCGCAGTCATCCAGGAAGCACTGTTTTAAATCATTGATGTTTCCAAACTGATACATTGCTCTACAATAATAATTGTCCCAAAAGTCAATCGTAATCGGGAAATGAGAGGTCCCTGAGGTCATTTGAAATAACTTTTTCCTTTAAAAGAATCTTCTCTGAGATATCGGTAACGAGTTCTTAAAGAAAAACAGAGTGGGTTTACGAGAGAGCGCAAAGGTACTTGTAAGGTATAAGTTGCGTTCGTGGTCACTCTAAAGTAAAACAGTGACCAATGAGAGGCGAGATCAGCCGGCGCGTGGCGGTCGGGCCAATCGGCAGAACTGGTTTTTTCCGCTCATTGGCTATGGCCGTTTCGTGCTAGTTGTTATTGGTTACAGTTTCTTGTTAATAACTCGTAAACAAAACCGCGGATTGAATTTGCGTTGAGAAAGAAATTATTTTAAATGGCTTCCGGAACCTCCTTTTTCTGACTGCGAGTGACTTTTGGAACACCTTATAGAATACAACACTGAATAGGACATACATAATGACGGACAAAAAGATGTTCTAATCCATGCAGATCGACAGAAGAGCAGGAAATTCAGAACCTCAACAAAAGAAAGGTGTCATCTAGGGTTCTGGGCTAGCAGAATAACTGTAACTATGATTTATAGTAAGAATAATGCAAAAAAATTTACGCGCATTTCGTCTGCTCTATTTTTCAAACTCACTGTTGTATAAATAAATGATATAACCAACGAAATTGATGCGACGCTAAACTTCTAAATAAAAAAAATAATAGTTTTTTAAAAAAGACGTAGAGCATTGAATTTCAAACATGCAGGTATTATCTTTACAAGCTCTTCCAGACATCAAGAAATGAAATTTATAAAAAATAGCCGTACATCAAACAAAGTGGCCAAGAACTGTAGTTGATGAAATCATGAACCGTCTTCTCCGTCACCCTGTATGCGCCCGAGGAGAATATAAATTATGTGACGCAGGCGGCGCAAGTTCGATTGAATTTCGTTGGAAAGGTCAATCGTCAGATGCAGAGATATTTATTACGAAACAATCAAGATGTCTGCGCCCCCTTTACGAACCGATTCCGAGATCACTGGCCGCGCGGCGCGGCAATGGCAATGCATCGAAGGGGAAAAGACGGCCATTTAAGGGCTATAAACGCACGCCGAATGGAACCGGTGTCCGGAAGCGGAATCTCTTCTGGCCCATCGACTGGAACGAAATCGCGTGGGATATTTCTTTCTCCGGCGGAGGGTGCTCTATGTGCCATTAATTGAGGGGGAATGAATGGGGTACATGATAAATAGCTCGTAAAGAAGTGTCGAGAAACCAAAAGTCAGAGCATCGCTGCAGCCACGTGTATCGCTGCACTCGTGTTGGTTTGTTTCGCTCGTCGAAGCGTATTCGCGGCGACCACCGAAATCACCAAATAGAAAATCTATGGCCGGCTAATATTGATACCAATACAGTGGGGAGTGTATAATTGTAGACTCAAAATAACTTTCACATCGTTACTGATATCTAATCAAAAGCTTAACAAATTATTGTATTTGTATATTTCTATTTTCTATTATATTTGAGATAGAAATATTAGGGTGTCTCATAAGATTTTTTCTGCGCCACGCTATGTATGACTTAAGAGAATGCTCGATCAAAATATAGTGTGCACGAGGTAGTAGATGCCACTAATATTCCCAGAACAACGGAACATAATTATTTAATCAAGATGGGATTGAATCGGTATGAAGTTTCGGTTCCAAACCAATTGAGGGAGACCGACCTTGTGAACCGCGTCTCTACGCGCGATTTGCTTCCTCAGCGGCATGAAAAAAATCCTTTTTAAAGCGGCTTGTCACTGGAAACGAGTCTTGGATTTTACATGAAAATGTGCATCGAAAACGCGCTTGGTCTAAGGAAAATTGATTTTCAAATAATAATTGGTCGACATTTCAAAATTTATTTTAATTTTTTTACTACTTGAAATTATAATTACTCAATATTGCCATAAATGCAGAAAATCCGCAGTCTACTAATTTATATTAAAATTACATTGAAACTTGTCTTTGTGCGATTTTCTTTTATGCGGTACATGAAACAATTTCCTATTAGAATATATATATACTAAGAATAAATACTAAGAAATGGAAAGATTATTTTGCAGGAAAGTTGTCCGAATCTATTTGATCGTCACATTACATATTGCATCAGCTAATTATATTACACATCTACATACATACATATTACATCAGCCAGTTTCGTTCCATACACACACAAATATTGCATCATTCAATGAAATTAGTTAATTACGGTCCTCCGAAATTGGCAGTTGAAAACATGAAATTCTAACCGCAAACATGCGAGTTCTTGACTGCGAAGACTAATGGCTATAAATAGCATCACAAAAACGTTGTCTCAAAAAGAAAGTCAGTAAAATAATTTTTATCGCAAAATATTCCAGTACATGTACATTTTAAAAATGTTTTGTGCGCAGCAAAAGCTATGTACATATGTGAATAAAATATTGAAAGATTTAAAGTAATTATTGTGTCTTGTTTGGAAAACCAATTTCTAGCTGTATTTGGTTTTTAGCTGTTTTGTATGAGAAACACTATTTGTGGTGCTGTATCCAACAAATAAAAAATTCTTTATTAATTTGTCGCAGAAGCTATTTAGAACGGAATAACTTTCTTATAATTGTTGTATAAATATTAGTATAAGTGATTAGTTACAGTTATAAGTTTACTAGACAATGGTTAAAACATTATTATAAAGAAGAATTAAAAAATGATGTTTTAGATGCTGCAGATGCTGAAACTTTCAATGAAATTGAAAACTGCGATTTTCGCTATTTTTAATTACTTGATCATATCAAAATCTGATTTACAAAATGCCGTCTTCAAATTTTCGTTCTAAACTTAGAGAAAAGAGTTAAAAAGAACAGCATCTTTTAATCCTATTAATCTTTCTAGCCTTTATCATACCAACCAGTTGCAATTTCACCAAAGAATTTCATAGCTATTATCTATTAAAATAATCCCTCTAGCATCCCAAACAAATATATATCACCTGGCCCAATAATAAAAAGTTGCTCCATTTTAAACAATATACAGATGCTTTTGTACACCGACTATACTAAATCAAAATTCATACATCCATGTTCCCGAATTCATCTGATCTCTCTTCTAATTGAAATTACAGTACCATTCCTTTTTACAAACAAATAGAAACATGCAAAAATCTACTGATAAATGCAGTTGCTAAACGACTTTGCTGCCAATGCAAACACTTTCGGGAATAAACTGTTACAAATAAAAATGCGAATTTATTCGGTTCCACGAAGTTCTTTCGGCTGCCGATTCGGCAATCAGCGGGTTCAAAGAAGGAGACATCAAAGTTTGACAGTCAACACGTTTATCCCCGCGACAATGGTCAAAGCGGGCGCAATAATCGAGGTGGCGGCCCTTGAAGCGGTGCGCGACAGCCGGAGTAAATCAAATGTAAATGGATAAGCGGGAAATAAAGCGAAAACCACCGAGGACCGGCCGGACAGAAAGGAGCTAAAAGACCACCCCGGATAGGATCGACCGATCCACGTCATCGTTATCGCGTGGAGTAGCCGCGATGCTGAAACGAAAAAGAGACGAGCGTAACAGAGAAAAAAAGCGGAACCAGTGAGAAGAGGAGCGAGAGGAGAATATAAATAACAACCGTGAGCGGGAACGGTGGGAATGACGAGCGATAGAAGTCAGCAGCGGTCGAAAGAGAGGTAGGGAGAGAGAGAGAGCCAGAGAGAAATAGAGAAAGTAGGAGACAGTGAAAATACAGAAAAAAAATAGAAAAATAGAGAAAGAGGGTGAATGAAAAGAGAGGCAGAGAGAGAGAGAGAGAGAGAGAGAGAGAGAGAAATATATAGACAGAGAGAAGCAGAGAAAGAGAATGAAAAATACAGAAAAAACTAAAGAAATAGAGAAAAATGTAAAACATGAGAGAAGATGAGAGGAAAAAGGTAGAAATAGAAAGAGAAAAAGAGAGGAACAGAAATAGAGAGAAATAGAAAAAAGGAGAAACAGGGAGAGATTCAAATAGAAAGAGAGAGTGGAAAATAGTGTGAGAGAGAGAAACACAGGAAGAGACAAAAAAAGTAAAAGTAGACTAATAGACAGAGAAATTGAAAAGAAGAAAGAAAGGAAAAGTAAAAAATCGAGGAAGAAGATGAGAAAACACAAACAAAAATCGAAAAAAGGGAACGGAAAGGAAAAAGATAGAGAAGAAAGGACAGAAACCGAGGAAAATCAGAAAATAGGTAGAGTCGAGTAAAGAGAGGGTAGAATAGAAAAATAGAAAGTAACAAAAAACGAGAGAAAAGGAGAGGGAAAGGACGCGGACCGAGAAAGAGAGAAATAGGAAATGAGATGGAACGGGAAAGAGAAAGGAATGGGGAAGGGAAAAAGAGTGAGGGATATGGAACGAAGGGGTGAGAACCGAAGAGGGTGCAGGAAGTAGTATAGATGCTCCGTGGAGTGTACACATTGGGTAGGGCGTGTGCAATGCGGTGGAATCGAGTGGAGACAAAAGTCAAATGGAGTTCGCTACCGGTGTGAAGAGACAAGAGGAAGATGAGTGGTGTTGAATCAAGTGTTTATTACCCCCTGGTCTTATTCACCCCTCGACTGGTGCCCCTGACTCTTCCCGTTTTTTTTTTTCGGTTACGATTTCTATTAGACACGGGACCCTATGGACTGATTTATACACGTTGTTTATTTTTTATTAATAGACTGACGACTTTTACGATTTTTTAGGAAAATTAAAAGCTGCAGGTTAAAACAGTGGCAGACTAGAATGTCGATATATATATTTGAAAAATATTTTTGGAAAATTATTCTTGAAAGAAATTAGTTGATATACGTAAAGAGTTGAAACAGTAGAAGAATGTAAAGAATTGCAGATAATTGGTTTATTCTGATGGATCAATTTGAACTGTGGTTTTTATGCATTTAGGACAAAAATGAGTAGCTGTAATTTAAAACAGCAGAAGTATGAAATGTGTTGAAAATTATTGATATATTTTGTTTAATCTATTTTTCATTGTAAGATGATTTTTATGCATTTTTAGCAAGCATTAATAACTATAATTTGAGAAAGCAGAAAGGTGAAAAGGAAGAAAGTGGAAGAAACTTGTAGATGACTATAGCGTCTGGCAATCGACGTAAAACATTTTTAGTTTTAAATTTAATATACTCATTTTTAACAAAAATTCACAAAATCCGCAATCTCCTTATTCAATTTGTATGTCCATAATAAATGTAAACATGATAAGATAAAATTAGGCTTTATTTCCTTTGCAAAAACTGTGGGGAGCTTAAGTCATAGTTTTTATCATATTTAGTCATATTTTTAACATAGTTAAAAATGATGAAATATAGTTATGTGAAATATAGTTAATGTGAAATATAGTTATACATGAATACTGACAACACAATTACCTTTATGGAAAGACTTTGGTAATTTTCAATTTACATAAATTGCATAATTACAAGTATAAATTCTCCCGATAATTTCGAAATCTTTCAATACAATTTACAGAAGTAACTATTAGTAATAAACAAAATTACAAATATTACATGGTGTAACAAGTAATTCAGAATTTTAATTCAACCGCTAACCTGTTACTGTCATTATTAAATAAGATTCAATTCATCATAATAAACTGAAAAAGTCTATGTTCAAAATTTAATGAAGTAAAATTTAATCACTAATAGAACAATCTACCAATGAAGTAAATCAAAAATATTATTCAAAATACATTTCAAAAATTCTCAGAATTGCATATAATTATAATAACCTTTCTTGGAAATTTCTCATAAAACAGATATTTCTAAAGTAATTAAAAAATATTATAAAAAACGAATTTAATTAATAATATAAAAATAAAAATTATATCGATTTTTAAATAAAAAAGAAAATGTTCTCGCGAGAATATTTGAAACTGATCTACATACACTTAATAAAATAAAATAAATAAAATAAATAAGTATATTAACAAAATAAATGAGTATATTAGCCAATTGAAAAATGCTGGGTAAATCGTCCTCAGGCATCCGGATAAACTCGAGTAAAAAAATCGAAAAAATAAAAGGGAAAACACTCAGGCAAAAAATAAAACAGAAATAAGAAAAAAATAACTGTGAAACTTGCTGGACGAGAAGTCGGCGAGAAGAATAGATGGAGAGCGCGAGATATGAACCGGGCCTGATAAGAATCATCCGCAACGGCTCTTCATCGATGGAGCAATATAGATTAACGGGAGCCTAAACGAGAACGAGAGCCCGGGACGAAGAAGCATTGGCTGTGATTGAATTAATCTGTCAATTTGCCAATTACACGGATGAGTTTGTTTGGTGGCTGCGGTACGCGTACGTCTCTCCGTGCGTCTCCGCTGCGTTCATCGATCGCAAGTGGATCGTCGAGCCGCGCGCGTGTGTGTCTGCGTGAAATTCGGCGTCGGTGTGCGTGCACGCAACCCTTGCACGGACGGAACGAGCGGCGGCTGTGTGCGGGTCGGGCATACGTAACCGCGTGGCTCGGGGCACAGATTCAACGAGCTCAATTGGTGCACCGAACGAGGAGGAGGATCGTATTGATTCTCCGGTTACATAGTCGCGAAGTAGAGACAGCTACGAACCGGCTGCTGCCTCGAGCAACCAACGACCATGTCTCTGTTCTATCTCTGTTCTGTCACCGTCAAAGGAACGTCAGAAAACAACGAGATGTTGGAAATCCTCTCTATCGGCGCACGCTGGTACCGATCGCGATTCTAGGTGGACGGAAGTCGAAGGCGATTCTGAAAGTCCAATTAACCCCTTGCACTATAATAACAAGTCAAACTCGTGATAAAGATTTCATACAACATACGCTATAAATATGAACATTATTCATTTCTTCTAAATTGAGATCATATTGAATTCTTTTGTTATCAAAGTAACGGATCAGCTAGAAACGGAAGTGAATAAAGACAATACAAGAAACAAAAATTATCTGGTCTTATTAGGGAAAATATTAAGGACAAATAAGTGCTAATCAACACAGCGTGAAAGGAATAGTAGTGTAATGGGTTAGTATTTTTATTACTGCTTATGTCCATTATGTTAAAAAGAAAATTTAACACTAGCAATGTAATATAAACTTTAAGTATAATAAATAAATAGTCTGTGAATTTTATGCATTTACGAAAGGATGCAAATTTCAGAATATTGTGATTATTTTCAGTTTATTCAAAATATAGGGAATGAAAATGAAATTTTATTTAACTACTATTTGTTTCAATTAAGGTACTGGAAGTGACCTGCTCTGTCATCGTCAAAGGAACATTAGAAAACAAGTTTTACTAGTTTTAATGACGATTTTAGCTGGTCAAAAGTCAAAGGCAATCGTGAGAGTCCAATTAATTTTCTTTATTCGTTCCTAAATCCATTAAATTTTCACTAGAACTACTAAACAAATAAAAATGACTTGTTTTGGATTGCTTCCTTCATACTTACAGGAATTTTTGTTACTCTTTTATATTAAGAGGCGTATTAAGTATAAGGAAATATCGCATAAGAAATATTGTATAAAGAAATATGATTCAATTGTGCAAAGTCTTTAATAAGTAGAAATCAAAATGTACAATGTTCGGTGTATTTGATAATGATTCGACAGGTGAATTAAGCCATCCCAGTCAAACATCTTTCGTGGAGTAGTCATAGAGACGTGAGGACTGGCATTGATGTGATGGGGCATGATACGCTTTCGATTTGATAATACTGGGCGCTTTCCTTGAATCGCCACTTACAATTTAACCAATTGTGACTAATATTTATCTGAATTTATCGCTTGATAGAAACTAATAATGCAGCAGAGCATGATTTTCTTCTTCTGGAGAGCAATTTTTGGTGTGGATCATAGTGTTTCATTTAGATCACACTCACATTATTGTAAATGATCCATTTTTCATCAGTCATAACTACAGCAGGGGACAAATATATCTGGACACCCTATATAACGGCATAAATTTTTTAAAAGTGGACTCAAGTTTTTGTTCGTTGATAGAAGGTCTGCTATGTTTTTTTTAATTTTTTTATATAAACTTACAATGTTATTACTGATAGGTATTACTGGTAGTTATTCATCAAAAGTGTAAAAAGTATGGAAGAAACTGCGATCTTCGCGATCATTAATTGTTTGTTACTATCATAACAACGTCAACCGGTTTAGGTGAATTTTTCAGCATGCATATAAGACATCAGGATCTACGAAATGCATTTTTTAAATTCTCACTGCAGGCTCTGATAAAACAGATAAAAAGGAGACTCTTGTATCCTCTTTTTATTATTTAAAGTAATAACTTAATTAGAAAAGCATTCTTGTCACTGTCTAGTAGTATAGTCCCTCTATCGTTTAAAAAGAAATTCAAGTTATTTAATGTAGTTTTGATAGACTTACATCATTTTAACCTCTTCAGGAATACTGCCACGCATGTGTACGTTTAGTTTTCTTAAAATTATAATTAATCTAAGTGGGAGGAATTTCTGAGCAATACCAACAAAACCAAAAATGAAATGAGATGAATGATAAATAAAAAAGAAACAAATAAATAGATTGTTCCCTAAAATTCATCCCTGAAAAGGTTAAAGGGTGTCCACACGTTTCGTCTTTGACAGCATTTGCATTAAAAACAGTATGTTTAAGTTGCACTTTTACAGCGAATCACAAGTAAAAATGCGATCCAGAAAATATTTTAAGTTGTGTGAAATATATATGCATCGTAATGATTTACGTATCCGAGTTTTGCGAAACGCTCACAAAAGATTGTTTCTAATATTTTTAATGTCCCTGGTAGTTAACATGTCGTGTAACGCAGGTTTTACTTTCGACAATACAGACGCACACAGATTTTGTATCTCCTCACAGCTGCCCATTTACACGCCCACGAAATGAAAATGGCACCCAAAGTAGGGGATGAAAATTTATTTTACAAAATATTCTGAAAAGTAATGGGGATAGAAAAAATGCTAAATGTAAAACTTCGTCTTCTTTTTATCAGGAGTGAAGTGACTTAATAGCATGGTTTCCAAATCTCCGGACATTTCTCGAAATTTTTCAGTGGAGATTTTTACAATTATTTTAAAAATTATAGAATCTTCACTGGCAATTGTAATTATTCATGTAAAAATGTTCTTAGATATAATCATTCTATTTTTATTGTAACAAAAATTTACTTATCACATATCATTGGAAGTGGATCACTTTTTTATTATATTTCAAAGCATATTTTTTATAATTTACAATTTACTGATTTACAGATTAGCAGCTTTTGATATACCTAAATACTAAAAATAATACTAAGTAATTAGATTCCAAATAACACCTCTATTATTCAAAATAATATATAATCCATTATTTTATTATACCTTAATGTTGTTTAAATGGCTAATACAAAGATTCTTAAACACTCGTTACAAAACTTTTATTTTCTGTAACATACAATTTATACTTTTACATTTTACCGCGGACCAAATCATTATTCTATTATTTTAGATATAGTTACAATGATGAGAATTTGTATATCCCCAGTGATTTGTTTAACGAAACGGTTTTTCCCCCGAAAAAAAGATAATCTTGTACGCTTTTAGTTCCGCCAGTAACATTCTATTCAATAATGACATATTCTATTCTTTACAATTATAGAAAGATGTAAATTGTTTTATCATCATTCGAATAACATTTAATCATCCTTTACATACAATTTGCTTAATTACTATCATAAAATCTGTATCAAGAAACATGTACTATACAGGGTAACTCTCGTAATATGACGACCTCAAATAACTCAAACTATTTGTTGATCGGTCACTCATAAACAAAGTTGTTTGATTCAGTTATGTTAACAATTACGTTAATTACTGGTATTTCCTAACAAACATAATTTACCTTCGCTAATATCTCAATAACTATGTATCTTAGACTCCATTTAGTATAATATTTTTTATATAGACATCAAGCTTTCTCCGAAAATATTAACTATTTTATTAAAAAAATTGAAGGTAACCTTCGTATCTTAATAAAAAATCAAAATAACATAAAACTAATTACAACACTCTGCGTGCCCCTGGAAGCCACGTAACTTGTATCTAAAACATTGTTTCATACAACAAATATTCTATAAGTTATTTAAGGTCGTCGTGTTAGAAAACTCATCTTGTACATACGAACACATATAATTCGCCAAAGTTAATCGAATTCAAACAGCGGCGTTATAGAATCGCCACGAACACGGTGCTCCCGCGTGCGTTTGTTCGAACCAAAGAACCGATCTCGCAGATAAAACAGCCGGATGGGAAATGTCTCGGTCGACAAACACAGTCGAATCCTCCGCAAATCGTACGACTCAGCCGATTACAGCAAAGAGAATACCAAATTACGCTATCGTATTTGCCGAGCACACCATTGTACCCGTAGCTGTATCTAATTTGAAGTTCGTTCCAAGACGAGAGAAGTTGGACCCGCGTCTCTGCAAGTAGATAGGCTTTCCCGGCGATATAATATCGCGGCACCGTCGAGGCGTGGGTGGAGATCCGGTGCCAGGGGAAAGGGTAGAAGTGGCGGGATCGAGTGGCGGCGGTGATAGAGCCGGAGGGTGCGAGGGAACCGGCACTGAGGGTGAGGGGTGGGGGAAGTGAGAGAGAGCGAGAGAGAGAATCCGAAATGGAGAGAGTGAGGGAAAGAGAATGAGAAATGGAGAGAGAGAGAGAGAGAGAGAGAGAGAGAGAGAAATAGAGAGAAATGGAGAGCGGAAGAGAAAGAGAGAGAGAGAGGGAGAAATTGAGAGAAATGGAGAAAGAAACGGAGAGAGAAATGGAGAGAGAAAGAGAGAGCGTGCGAGAGTAATAGAGAGAGGGAGAGAGAGAAAGAGAGAGAGAGAAATGGAAAGTAAGAGAGAGCGAGAGAGATGGAGGATGCGCAGTCGAAGGTTTCGCTTCCCGGTTTCACCCCGAGGGCACCATTTCCAACGGAACCAAGCGTGAGTCGGTAGGGACGGGATCTGGATCCGCTATATTCCAATTGCTTCCCTGTTTGATATGCGCCAATTTCATCCAATATGTCGCGCCCCCTTGTCCAATGCTTCCCAATCTTTCGGCCAGTCTAACCACCTCCCTTCCTCTACTAGCCCTTTCTGCTCTACTAAATTTCTAGAATGGATTAATCATCGTAATCTTTCAATTCTTCTTTGCATTAGGTACCGGAAAAAGTTCCTGCGGTTTCCTCATTAGTGCAACTCGCTAGTCGAGTTTCGTCTTAATATCGGTGAATAAAACACGAATATGGTTTCAGTCGAAAGCTTATATAATATTAATTATCGTCGAAGTGACGGTATCGTTATAAGTTTTTATTTTACGATTATTCAAATTGGAAAGGTACATTTGTGAGTTATTTATTCAATGTATGCGTTGCTTGCGGCAAATTGTTAAAATAACAGAGATTCTAAATCAGAATGAACGTTTTATTGTTTGTAAATTAATGTTTGAACTATTGTTTGTAAATTAATATAAAATAACTGTTTTCTGTTTTTCGTAAATTTAGTGATAAAATTGCTCAAGAAATAACAGAAGACTGTCAAATATTATTGTGCGATGTGTTGTTTGACATAAATATTTTGTATGACGAGATATAATTTATATTTTTCTTCCCAACATTTAAAAAATTTCAGTAATTTTTCTCGTATGTTTCACATACATTTCAGGCTCTTTAATAATCTTTCAATAATTGTTATAGAATAACTTTGATTGAACGTAATCTTCCAGCAATCTTTACGCAATTGTATCCATGAAAAAAAGTTCTTCAAAATTAAAAAAAAGTTAATCTATAATAGTTACTTTATAATTCGTATGTATATCATGTTTAGATAGGGAAAATTAATGAAAAATACGAAACCATTTCTACGCACATTCAATATCATAACACCCTAGTTAGTCTATACATATGAGCTAACTGAAATCCTTTCAATTCGATGGAATAGGTTAGGTTAACCAAGATGAATATTTTCGTTTAAAATTCGTATCTAGTCGAACGTATCGTAATAGTCAAACAATCATTAGATTTTTAATTGTTTTCTATTTAACTTCATAATCAAGATATTATCTTATACACATTTAGGTGAAACAGTTAAATAACTCATCCTGCATATTGCGTTATGTGGATAAATATTACACAATCTGTTACATTATAATCTACTAAATTAAACTATGATTTCTGAAGTTATTATGGCACGCGTAAGTAATCTTTAAATATTCTCATTGCTTTTACCATAATTCTTCAGAGGCTGGTATCGCAATTCGAAACACAATTGAAATGGTTCTACTTTCCTCATATTTTTACGAAAGCGAATTCCACTTATTCCCGTCAGCCCCTCCTTCCGTGTTCCTCCCGAATCCGATAAACCGTTCGACACGAAATCCAGGCCAGAAATTCGCTGGTCACGTGCGGACAAGTGACCGCAGTCGTCGCATTTTCACGTTAGAACATCATTTATATACTTTATTGGCCCGCTGTGCTTTTGCACCCTGTGAATAATAGATAAGGGGCTTTCCCATGATTGCAAGTGACCACTATTTCTTTACACACGCGTCTAAAACAGGTTGCTATACCGAGAACTGATTTTGATGTTTATACCCTCCTAAATATTTAACTATCTGTTCACGAATTTTGTCGTTCCCGATTATCATGTAACTTGTTCGAGACGTATTTTATTCATATGTTCTTCCAACTTGTATTTCTTGATTTTCTTATTCTTTAATTTTTTATTCGCACATTTTGTAAGTTAAGAACATTGCTGTCCTAGGATGATACTCCTTAAATTTACTTTCGTCAGGTTTAATGAAATATAATTTATTATTGATGTTCCATATAAATCGCTTTAACATTTTAATAACATAAATAGGTGATACAACTGTTAACCATAATTACTTAATTATTACGCTTCCAACGATAATTTATTTCTTTTACTACAAGAAATTAATGATTGTTAAAAATATGCATTAATTCTGTTTAGCTTCGAATAATCGTCGATGAAATTTCAGATATATTTAATATTATTTGTTCACTGTGGATAAACGAGTGAAAATTTGAAAGACATCAAGATTAAGCAAGTATTAAGCATTATAAATAACTGTAAGAAAATTTAATAAATGGGTTGCTAATTTTCGTGCCAACTTTCTTCTTATACAAAATCAAACATGTCAAAATAGAATTACAATATTATTAAAATTGTATTTTAGAAATTTATGTCTAGAAGTAATTTTGCATGCAAAGGCCAAAATGCTCAAATTAATATAAGCAGCATTAACTAACAATAATAGTAAAATAAATCGTTCTATGTTTCATATTATACTATTTAAAGAATAAAAACAGGTTTTTGATGACAAATGATACTTTTCTAATTATGTTTTCTAATTATGTCCGTAAATTTTTTATTCAATACCCGTGAATGTTAAATAAAACATTTTCTTATCGAACAATGAAAACTAACGGAGATATAGTCCGATTATGTGTGCAGATTTTGAAAGCTGGTAGAATTAAATTTTATGCATTAATGGTATAATTTATTTGTAATAATTAAGCGAAGATATTAAGATTTAATCATTTTTTTTTCAAGTGGATGCGATGAAACTAACTTCTCGGCTTCCATTAATTGGACAAACACGCATTGTTTCAATTTTCATGACACTCGCGAGAGAAATTGCCCAGAAACTAACGATGACCTATTTCGAAGAGACTATACTCGATTAAGTTGTGCGAGCTCAACGGAAGTTACGCGGTGGGGATAGCTTGTAAACGTGGTATAATGAGCTACGGAAGGGAATAAGCCAAATTTGCACCACCATATCCTCAGCCTACCCTAACTCTACGGGCGATATATCCCGAGTGGACCTAATTGATAATGAATGTCATTTCTCAAAATTATACAGATTAAAAAATTATTTTTATAAATCGCCACGATCGAAGTTTGGACACTTCTCAATCGCCTAATAATGATTAGGTTAAGTTGATAATGTTAAACCTATATTATTATGTCGGACAACACGTTTTCATTTCTTTAAACAGTCAAAGTTGTAAATTATGATAAAACGATAACGACAATATTTATTACGCTTGTAATAGTTATATGTATACGTATACATTACTTAGATTTTTCAATAAATATCAAAATAAATATTATTATGTATTATATATATATTGTATCGATTGTATTTCTACTTAAATAATAAATTAAATGGTATTAAGCCTTTATACAATATTATACATAGTAATATGCTATGAAGACTTAGATATTATTAACATTTAAGTACTTATACAATTCTAATTACTTGAAACGCAAACTAGTTATTCAAACGCTATTCGATTATTATCTGCACCTATATCTAATAAATGTTTGTTTTTTACTTATTTATTTAAGGCGTTTGATTACATCTTCCGTAATCCTTTCTACTACCTCGGGGCTATATAATATTATTATGAACTCTTATCGAAGTTTCTCGATAAATCACTTGGTTGCTATAAATCGAAGTTTTGAACGTTCTTTAATATTAGAAGTTGGAAGAAGATTACTTTGGTAAGAGTTTATAACATCATACTACGTACACTAGCAAAGTAATATCTTTAATCTGTTAGTTATTATAATTCTCAACAGCAAAGTTCAGGCAAAAACTAATTTACTAATTATTTACCGTATCTTATAATTTCTTGTGTTAGAATATCATCTTTTATCAAGTTTATCGATTAATACCAGAAACGAAAGTTTATAATACTAATAATTTAATATATACTTAGAATTGTCATAATGCAAATATTCAACTGGATCTTATTGTAAGCTTAGAAATTAATGAAAAATTTTTTTGTCTTGAATTAATATAATAAGTTAAAATAATATACAAAATATCCTTTCTCTAGAACCGAAATAAAAAATAACAATTTATTTAGAAATAAGAGATAGCAAATATATTATTTGTGGAATTATTTAACACTATTTCTATCGAAGATGTCAAAAGATACATTCTAATAATTTCTATTTATCACCACTTTTACTAAATGTGTTAAAAGACATCTTTTAATAAGTTTTAATAAAAATGATTTCTTATGTTCTATATAATCACTTTCGCTATCACAAAATTAGTTCAGTAAATTCTATAATATAAAATATCAGTAAAAATTATATATTAAAATATAACAATTTAAATTTATGTTGTATTTTCTAAATGACACGGGATAATGTTTCTTTTCACGTAATTATTATTTACTAATGAAAGTTTCATTTAACTTTCAATTTATTACTTGTCATTTAAAATAAAATTTGCCTAACTCCGTTCATAACGGATCGAACAGTCACGCGTTAATCGAATCCTAGTGTCTTCGACTCCCATTGAAAATGATCAAGAACAATGACTGCCAACAAGGCGTCGAAGGCAAGATATAAACTGCCCCCGCTAGGAAAATGGTTGGCCGAGGGTGGCCGGGGGGTATGGCGGACGATCGTAAAGAAAATGCTGTAGGAAGAGGTGGAAGCAGTCAGTCAGGTAGAGAAGAAGCCGGGAACGTGCTGGGAATGTATGTAGGCTCCCTTACTGTTACTCGACCGGGTGGAGCTTCCTCTCCACCCCCTTTGGTATCCTTCCTGCCCCCCGCCCGCCCTCCGCCCGCCGCCGCCCACGCGCTCGGTAGCACGGTGCTCCTGTATTATTGCCCGACCGTAAATTTCGCCCGGAAAGCGATTTAGCGAGGAAGCGGCAGGGATAAATCTTGAAAAAGTCGAAAAGCGTAAAACAGGAGCCTCGAGGCCGAAAGTGGGGAGCGCGGGGAGAGCGGAGGGGAGAGAGAGAGAGAGCCTCCAGGGGTACCACCGATATAAGGAACACTCTCAATCCACCTTTCTCTGCTCCCTTTTGCCTCGGCTCCTTTTTTCCGGGGCCCTCTCTTTCCTTAACCTTTTCCCAACCCTGTGCACCTTTACGAGCCAGGGGCGTGTCTGTATCCCCCACCCACGCCCCTACCGCACCATTCCGCCCCATGTGTGCGCATTTCCCCGTGTAAACTGCACGATGTGTCCCCCATCGCGGCACCGCTCCTACTCCCTGATCTGACGCCGTTGTGCTTCGCGGGATAGAGGAAACGTTTTCGTCGTTTGTTGCGACGCACACTGCGCCGATCAGGGACAGAAATAAAAGAATCAACTTACGCGAAGCCAACAACGAATCTATAGCTCGTACATAGTATTCAAACGAATGCGCGCGTGTGTTTGCTTGCAGTGAGTAATAAACATGTTCGAACGTTTCGGGAGGGGTAGTTCGCCCGATAATGCGACAGTATATGTTACAGTCGACGCTCGACTTCAAAGCAATTTTACTATTCACCGTTATCGTCAGATTTTTATTAGGTCGTGGCATAAGTGATGAGCTAGGTAGAATCAATGCAGTTAGATAGAATCTATTGTTCGTATTTACTCGCTATGGATTACTGGCAAACAAGATTTTGCTTTCGTTAAATACGGTAACTACCGATAATATTCATGTTACAATATAACCTTTTAAAACACAAAATCTTTTTTTAGAAGTGAAATAAACGATTTGAGTTTTTAATCAGAATGCTCTTTTTAAAATAAGCTATTTTTTTTACGACAGAACGAAGTAAACTTTAAGTTTAACTTTTTCATCTGAATATAACGAAAATCTTGAAAATGCATTTTGTAGATTTCGGTTACTTGCACGCATGTTGAAAATTTAAGTGAAATCGGTCAATCTTAACCAGTAAATGCGAGAACTTTGCAGTTTTTAAAATCACTCACTGCTTGTAACTTAATTTTGCATTAATCGATTTCGGTGAAATTTTCAGTTCGCATATAACTTATCGAGATATATAAAACGCATTTTTTAAACTTTGTTATAGACTCAGATAAGAAAAATTAAAAAACGAGAGTTTCTTATATTTAATAGTCTTCAAAGGTTGTATACGTACCAGCTATCCGCATTTGTCCCTTTATTTATTATAACTATTTATTTAGAACAGTGACGATTATTTACAAATAGAGCTATCTTCGCCCAGTAGTATATATGCATAGTTACATTAGTTGTATCGTATCTTCTTATAAAATACTAGCAAACCCGGCGAACTCCGTTTCGCCACCAGATGGCTTCGTTTTTTGTAACATTTCGTTTGGGGATTAAAAGATGAAGAAAAGTTATTTTTTTGTTTTATAAACCATATTGGTTTGTAGTACATGCTATGTATCAGAGATGGCGCTGTATGTGAAAAATGATTTTCCCTGTTTTCCTGCTTTTCTGTTGAAATTTTTCCAGCATTTTGGTTGCTATAAACCTCACGGAGCCCGAGACCTTTCCAACGAATGCAAAACCGTGGAAATCGGTTCGTGCGTTCTGGAGTTATAGCGTCAGGAAGGAAAACCCGACTTATTTTTATATAATAGATAATAAAAAGGTCGTCAAAAAGAAGCTATAAATTCTCTAAATATGCTGCGTATTACAATTTCAAAAGTTATATTTACAAAATTAGTCCGATCATTTTTTCGTGACGCTGATAGCGAACGTGTCAACATGTATAAATAAACATAAATATTTCACTTATCAATAAATATTTATTAACGTATGAAGAACAAACCCATTATGCTCAGATACATTAAGTATATTTTAAAAATCAATCATTGACCCGAACAGTACATTAGTACCAATCGCAAAAATGACAAAGAAAAATGAGAATTTTGGAAAGTTTACCTGGTAAAGAAATTAAATAATACAGTATAAAATCATAAAACGACTAAGCGGTTCTTCCGTGAAGAAATGAAATTTCTTTCGGGTCGAAATAGGCCCGAGCGTGACAGCGGGATCGAAACATTACCGAATCCGTCGTATTAGTTTCGTGATGCAGTTTTCGCCGAGATCCGAAAGGATAAAATTGTTTAACGAACGCGAGACACCGCGAACGATTTTTCCCGGCACGCGAAATCGCTGGTCGCAGAGAGCAGAATTCGATTTCAACGGGCGTAGAATAGTGATCGAGCGAACGTGTCACGCGTCGGCATCCGTTAAGCGTCCGCGATCGACCCGTTCGAACAGAGGAGCGCTCGTAAAGACTTTCGTGCGTGATATATCTGGCCGAGAACGAAATTGACTCTTAATTGCAGCGGCGCCACGCGAGCATGAATAATTGGCGGCGTCAGGGACGAATTCGACGACGGATAATGCAGCAATCCCCGAATCGGAGCGTATCATTTATTCAGCGGCCCGTAGCCACCGGTAGCCGAAGCTGCGGATTTGCAAATCGTATTAACCCGAGCGCGAGAAAAGTCAACCCCTCCGCTCCCGTCGCGGGGATCAAAGCGCGGTGATTTTCATTCGCTCTCTAGGACCCCACCGCGATTTTCCTCTCCTCCCCCAACCCTCTCTCAATCGTTGATTTAACCCACTGATTAACTGGCGTCGTTCTTTGTTACGATTTGGTTGCCTGCTGTCGGACTCTTTGCCCTCGTAACGAAAAAGTACCAATTATGAAACACCGCTCAATTGTGGCTCCTTCTTAAAACAGCGGCGCAAATTATACTATAAAGAATAGATACACTACGTGAAAGTGTATACTATTGTATAGTTTCATAATTTTTACAACTAGGTGCAGGAGGTTCTGTGTATAATCTTTTCTTTTATTATGGATTTAATCGACAATATAAACTATATTTAATCGTTTGATTTGACTCGATCACGCGATACTTTGTTATATCCGTTCGTATGCATAAACTGAATCTTTATAAACATACAGAGTTTTATGGAAATTTTGAACGATGTATGTGAAGATGTTACTTTAGTCAAATAAATTAAAGAAATGTGTATATACTAATGTCTAAAAATGCTTTCGATTTTATGCATTTATAGCATGAACTTACTAAGCAGGAACTTACTGTTCCATAGTGCGTACTTTATTGTTTCCATTGTTCCTATTTATGGGACAGTTGATATTTGTATTTCATGTTCAACCATCCTAATTTAGAATGGGCATTTTAAACGTCATTTTACGATCATTTTTATTTGGCAAAATGTTCTATTGTTATTGGATCGTCGCGTAAGAATTATATCCTGATATCTCGAATCTATTTTAATGGACTAGTGTATTAAATAATTCAATGTATTAGTATGTAATATATAATAATGTAATAATTAGAAGTGTATTAAAATTGTTATGTTAATTGAACGATTTTTTTGTGGTATGTACATGTTATAAGACATAGAAGATGTTTCATTACGCAATATAAATTTTATCCTTTCATAATTATTTATATTATTATAAAATTGATCCTTTCATAATTATTTTACTACGTTGAAAATAATATCATAGAAATATAGAAATAATATGGTCTATATAACAATAACGTAACTAGGTAAAAATCATATATTTTTCAGTGCTGGTTATAATTATACCATCTTTGATTTAAACTATCTCTGTTTGGTAAAAATTAGAATTGAATTTATTTAGAATTAAAAGAACGAGAATCAATTATTTTCTGCAATATAGAAACGACGGATTTTCTTTATTTAGCTATTGGTGATTGTTTGCGAAATGACGAATTTTCGTCATGCGGACGAATACGTGTTAAGAAAGAATACCGAGAAACGAGAACCGCGTGAACGTATTGCTTTCTAATAATCCTCGATCTGTCCCATCAATATTCATGCGGTCACGTTTTTATTCAATTTTCCTTCGTTCGCCTCGAACGTTCCACAAGTGCCTGTAACACAATGTTACGCCCGTATTGAATTAAATATTGCCAACGGAGACACCAATGAGCCAATGCGAAATTAAATTAAATTTAAGTTACTTAAGCGCAATTTAGACCGAGCTATCTGCTTTGGTTCAAGCGTATTAAACGCATCGGACCTTCTAAGCGCGTCGTTGAATCGTCCTTAATGCCGTATTGATGTGTAGAGCATCGAATACTATGCGATTACCACGCTGCGATCGTTCGCGTAAATTCGCTGTTCAACCAGCTTATACAGGAAAAACGGTAAGTCAATGGAAAATTCATTTATCCCGAGCTAACGCAGTAATTCAACGATAAAATTATTGTGCATTATTTTAGTCGAGAATGTTTGCTTTATGACTCAAAAGCGATTTATGTTATGTTATATATTTAAGTTACATTATATCTGTTATGATATATATGTAAGTTATATTATATACTCTGTTATGTCATATATAGTTATATAATATACTATGTTATGTTATATATTTAAGTGATGACAAGGTTATGTAAAAAATATTGTGCTTTATTTTAGTCAAGGATGTTTAATTTATAACTCAAATACAATTTAACCAATCTCTTACTGCACTGCTGATTTACCCATTTATGGCAAAATTGGTTAGTTACAATTTAAAATACAGTAAAAATTATTTGAGTGAATGAAGTATACAAGTACAAATTTTTAAAAGGCAAGTGAAATAAGTTACGAAGTTATTATGAAATAACTTAACTTTAAATTATATTAACAATAAATATGGTCAGTGAACAATACACAAATTAGTAAACAATAAGATTCATTATTTATCAGAATAAGAATAATGTGACTTATACTACTGCAATTCTATGCTACTCATTTATAGATGATGATATGAATTAAATGCATTTTTCACAGTTAACAGTGTATATTTTGTGTTAAATGAATTGGTGATTCACGAAAAAAGCTCAAATAAGGAAAGAAAATTACAAATTGATATTTCATCTATCCTCAATAGTCAAATTAATTATATCGCTAAGGAATTATTTTTGCTTCATATTCAGAATAATGATTTGATATTATTTATAATATTGTCCACAATATGAAACAAACGTCATTCATTAACTAGAAGATACCTTACAGTGAAAATAAAATGTAACTGTTATTAATTTCGATGGATACACATGATTCTTTGTATATCGAAAATTTGCAAATATCATGAATGCAAAATATCTTCAGTTTAATAACTGCAACGTTTCAATATTCCTAATGTTCTACTGCGTACGTCGCTTATGAAATTATCGCTGATGTTCTTTCTGTAAAAACCGTGAAAAATTTAACGGAAAGTTTGGAAAATCTCGAATTTCATTACATTCGGTGAGCCGTGTTGGAAATTCTCGTGAGCGAATCAACGAATTCGAAGTTAAATTAGAGAGCTCGGCTGGAGTGCCCCGCAAATGGTTCGATCAACACTGCAGCCGATTTAGTTAAATCCGATACAAATCGAGGCTTAAAATAACAAAATCTTCGAAAACTCGATTACTTTTTTGGAAAATTCATTTGCAAGCGTTTCGCATAAGAACTAATTAAAAAGTATGAGACTACTTTGTCACGAGTTTTCTATATTTCTTTTGGAACAAGATTCAATGTTCTTTTACTGTTCTTTAATGCCCTATATTTTAAAAAATATGACGAAATAAATTTTCAAATATCTTTGATAAAATAAAATGTTAAAGCGTTTTATATGCTACAAAATAAGCGTGATTAACAAAAGCGTAAGGCGACGTGTATTTGCTTATTTTGCTTGTATTTCACAAACTAGATACTACAAAATAGGTTTATGTTATTTTATCTCAACTTTATAAATAGACATTCAATAGTAAAAACATAACGATTCAGTGTTATAAACTTAACAAAATTATTCGATATTTTTAAGTTTCGGGCGTCGCCTCACAGAGAAAATACTGAATATTGGCGCCAGTGTCAACGTGTTAAAAAGTATCATCCACATGCGACTAAAAGGTAGCTTTGTGTCTACATTCCCCCTCTTTCTAGCATCCTCATTGCCGTAGCTATCAGTCGCTATTAGTCAAAAACGGAGACGAAGACCGACGGCAACCAATAGCGACCGAGGACAGTAGAACAGGTAGTATAAGAGGGGAAATGTAAACTTAAAAGTGCTTTCTTGTCGAGTGAAGACTATAAGTATTATAGAATGTGTAATATTAAAGAATGTAGAATAAATATTATAGAATATCTTCAAATCACGAAAATTAATATAAAATTTTTCAATAGATGAAAAAACATTATTTAAATTGTCTCATTAAATAACCGTCTCACTTGGTCATCGAATGACTAACTATTGACAATAGAGTTTTTTTCAATTATATTAAAGAGTCAGCAAAAATCATATAATTTAAATCCATTCTAAAAACTGTTCCATAGATTTTATAATTCGAACCGTCTGTATTATTATTGTTACTTGACTGTTCTTATTATTATTTTATTAATGTTTTTCTTATCGTTATCATTATCATTATTATTATTATTATACAGTTCATGTAATAGAAACTTAGCGATCCTAAAAATAACCAACATGGTCGTTCTAAAAGCATTTAATTAGGTTGACTATTAATCACGGCGACTTTCATCGTTAATAATGACCTATTATGTTTGTCCCTATTTTTATCTACCTCGAGCGTTGCACACATATAGTTGCTAACAGATTCTCATTTAATCATATTTTGTTCAACACCGCCATTAAACGAGAACACTTTCCTATTAGCCAATTAATAATTAGCTGTACATAACTCCACAGTTCGACGTAGCTTCTTGCTGAAATAAATGTTTCATTAACTTCCCCGCAAATTATAACATCTAGTGTCAGTGACTTTAACGAATATTTATTGTTGTCCTTAACGAAGATGAATTGTACCGATGGCTACCATCGATTTCAGCAAGCATTCTTAATACCTAGATAATACTTCTAAATACCGCGGTTTTTATGCATTTATGGAAAAAATGGATAGCTGCAATTTGTAACGTTAGCAAGTTTTAAAAAGATAGGAAAGATATTGTTTCTAATTGATGCAGATCAATTTTATTTTACATAAAGATTCGTATTCTACTGATTATATTGAAGATAGCATCGCTGAATGCGATTTAATATTCTTAAAAAATCTAATCGGATTATATATTGTTATCCACGCACAGTAATTTTGACTCTTTGCAATATTTGAAAATAACAAATTTTACAAATTAGCAATAGACTCGTGGAACACTAGAAGCAACTGTTTCATATTAATTTATAAAAGCAACAAGAATGCCATTATTCTTATAACATATGTATATTGAATAAATAAGTTATAAATATATCTTTACAATCCGAATATTCGTATGTGAAAAAATCTGTGACTCGTTACTTTGACGAGTTTCGTAAACTCTGTATTTTATACAAACGATGGAATGCACAAAAGAAAGTTGACTGCAACACTGTGGATTTTAATGTAAAATTATCTGCATCAAATGTGAGAAATATAAATTAAACAGCAAGTTCTTCCTTTCTCCAATGACTTAAATAGATTAAAAATAATACAGTGACATTAGCCAATTATTTTTGTCTTTCTAATATTTCAACACATATTCGTCCGGTACTTTGTTTGCGCCGCCATTCACAAAATGGCGGTATCTTTTGGCGCTATCTGTACAAACGTTATGGTCTACATAAAAACAACGTAACTTGCTAAGAATCATATATTTTTCAGTGAAATTGTGGAAAATGATATAAAACAAATTTTACTTTATATATAAATTTTTAAGTTTTTGTTTGCTTTCTGAAGTTATATAACATCCGACCACCCAAATGCTTAAATTTTGAATAAAATTCTTCTATGCGCAATACTGAATACTACGTTTTTACGTTTAAAGCTGAAATCAGTTCTTTATTGAAATTACCTCTGTTTGATAAAAATTATAATTTAATTTATTTAAAATTAGAAGAACAAGAATCAATTATTTTCTGTAATATAGGAACGAAGAATTTTTGTCATTTGGTTATTGGCGATTCTTTGCAAAATGAGGAATTTTCGTCACACGGGCGAATATGTGTTAAAGTAAAACTGATCAATATCGCTGGAACATTTTTATTTCGTCGATGTTTCTGAATGATATTAAGGTACAGTCGTATCGCTAGGCCAAAGGAACGAGGTCGAATGCGAGGGCAGAAGAGCGGATCGGAAGTAGCATCGAAAGGTGAACCCGCGTGTACGTCGAGATTTCACGATCTCGCGAGTGTCCTCATCCTCTGGTTATGTAGGCATACATACGCGTCTAGAGGAAGTCAGCACACCGTGCACGGCGTAGAATAAACGGTCAGTGACGCGCGGTAATGGCCGACATCCTAATCCTGGCCCCCTACAGCTTAATGCCATACACTCCGCAATGATAATGCTGCATGCGCTTTTTGTCATTACCAGTCGCCATGCTACCCCGTAATGAGCGTCGCCGCGGGCTCCTTCGCTATTAGGATTCTGGGCCTTACCAAGACCTCGCCTCTTATTGCAACCGGAATCCTTCGGATTAACTATCGGGTCCGATTCGCGGGCACAACCGCTGCAACTTTGCATCCGTGTTTCCAATCAATTTTATACAGAGACCAAACGTAGCAGTTATATCGCAAAATTTGATAGGAATAAGTCATCGATAGAAAATTGATTACTATTCCTATTTGAAGGCTATGTCATCTTTAAGTTTTTAAAAATTGCGATGATTAAAAAAATGAACTTTTATATGTTCTAATTATCAAGAACCGTTATAAGCGACAAAGATAGTTTGCCGTTACAAATAAGCATTGTGGAAGACGAATAGTTTGTTGTGTCAGAAATAATAAAGTAATATATAGTGGTCATTTATAATCATTGTTCCTAACCAACATTATTTCACGTAAGTTTCAATGATTATACTCTTAACTTAATTTTGAATTGATTTGAATTTTATAACAGTCGTGATCTCTGATTTGATGGTACTACTCATCGTCAAGCGTGCTTTTCTATTTATCTTTTATTGCATTGCATTGTGAACTAAAACTCTGCACTTCTTTTGTGAGATCTTTTCATAGCGGTGAAAAGTGCACAAAATATTTTTTATTTAAGAAGGTAGGTGTATCAAGTAGTTCCACAAATCCATTTTGTCTCGATCTCTCCTGCAGAATGCAATGATAGAATAATTTAACACTATTTCTAACAAAGTTCTATTTACACAACAATGTTTAGAAAATTATACAAAAATTGTATAAACTGCCTTTTGATCTTTTTAACAGAAACAGTGTCAAATTAAAATCTTAAAATGTGCGTTTTGGTATCTTCCAAAAAGACAAAAGAATTCTTCCGTTATTAGTAACATTTGTACTACATTTCTGCAAACTTTCAAATCGTCTCGAATTTTGAAATTGTCCAACTTTACTTTTGCAGGTCGAACTGATAATAATACCGCGTAATCCTAGATTTATTTCAGAGGCAGCTTTGATCGCGTCAATCTCGTATGTTCTCTATCACAAATGATACTTAAAAGCGTCCACGTTGCATCTCAATGCAAGTCCATAAGCCTTATTATTGATCCTCTTATCAGCATGGTCCAAGCTTCATTTCTTATCCAATTTAGAGGCTAGTGTCCATACGCAGAGTGATCCACCTAGCGTTATCCAATAAAGAAGTACTCCAGACGCTAATCAGTTTCTTTATCCAACGCACAAATAGAAGTATTTAATGCATATTCGTCCACGTCACTAAAATTCGTCGTTTGTTTATTACAGAAAATGATTGATTCTCGTTCTTTTAATTCTAAATAAATTAAATTCTAATTTTTCAAAATGTCGGATTTTATAGTAGTGCATAAAATTACCGAACGAATATATGTTAATTTCAAATGATAATTCAGAAAGGGTTATTTTTCAGATAGACAATCAAGGAGGTATCCTAAAGTAAACGTTTGAGAAAAGCAACGCTAAACTTAACATTATTTTTACCAAAGTGTTCAAAATTCAGCTTTTCAAATTTTAATTCAATAGTATTTTTATTCAAGAAGTCCGAAAACATCTTTGAAACCTTTAATTCAAGATTATTTCCCCAATTGGCTTTTCAACATTTTCTATGACGATTGCAAAGATTGTAAAATTATTATAATGACGAAAAGTATACACAAAAGATTGGAGACAATAGTGTTAAATCGGATCATTTATATCAATTCGCAAATTTAACGTGCAAAGTTGGTATTAATAAAAAGTTCAGACGTTTACTGCATTTTTCATTTATTGTTATATTCTGTCGTTTGAAAAAGTCCAGGCGCGAGAAGTCCAAAATTCGTGCTCCCGTTCTTTATGAATTTAAGCTCCGGCCAGTAGGTGCAGCAAAGCGCATATGTAGCGTTTGTGAGGAAGGTTTTATTGGTGAAAGAATGGTGCGAAAATAGTTCAAACGATTTAACGAATTGCCGGAATATATAAGTATGTGTATTCAAAGCCGTGCAAAAGAAATGTTCGCACGTTATTAAAATAATGGACACCATGATAAGAAGGCGATTTTTTATGAGCTCTCACAAAATCTTGTTGCAATACATATTAACAGGAAATATTAGGCGTTTACTTTTGTATAGCAACTCAGACTGCGGATTTTTATACAGTTACGACTTTTGCAGCTATTTAAAATACAAGAAAATTTTTAAATTAAATAATTTTTTAACTGACGAAGAACATTATTCTTTTATTCTGATTTTTGTAAAATAACGCGTGGAGAAATAATTTGCATAAAGATAAGCTAGTTATCAGATAGTAAATAATATTATATCAACCTTACAATCCCGATCAACATTGTTAGGACTGTCACTAGCGTTATATATAAACTGTATCTGTATACATTGTATTTTTAACTAACGATTTTTATAAACTCTGTATGTACTTACACTCGATTGCAACAG
This sequence comes from Augochlora pura, assembly GCF_028453695.1. Lineage (NCBI taxonomy): Eukaryota > Metazoa > Arthropoda > Insecta > Hymenoptera > Halictidae > Augochlora > Augochlora pura. The sequence continues at coordinate 7,748,396 of NC_135774.1, read as the reverse complement.
GATTTTTTTCTCGATGAAACGTCGACACTTAAATGTTAAAATATCTTTAAAATTAATTGTGCATACTTTATAGAATCCTTAAAGACATTTCATCATACACCGGATGGAAATCAACAATTACTTAGAAGTAACAAAACTATAAGTTATGCGTCCAAATTAAAATTGAATGAAAGAAATATATAAAATACTTTCTAGCATATGTTTTCTTATTTTTAAGAACAATTATTAAGACTAGTCGATTGTTTGGAAGAAAAGTTAGATAAACATTAATCAAATGTATCGAAAAAATAATTTATATGTAGATATAAACCGTACATACAGTAAGTCGCGCGGACGCCGACTATAGTCGGCACCCGTAACAAAAGGGTTAAATAAATGAATTAAAAATAAAACGTATGGAAAATGGCGAAAACTTTCATCAATGTTTTACCTTACAAATAAATTGACTAAGATCGCCCTTACTTGAACGATTTACTTGAGATTCTTCCCCTTCATTAATACCTTATGAGCAAAAATAATATCTCTTATCACGCGCCTTTTGAACAGTAGAAGTAGCTAATTTATTTAAAAAAGGTCGTGCTCAAAAACTATTTTTCCGAATCCTCGGACGATTTTGTCTTTCGCAGACGGTTCGCCCTTCCCTTGGCAATGAAAATACAGCGATCGACGTTCCGTGACTATCCCGAAGATGGAAAAACGTGCGGGTAACGTGCGGTTGTATCCGCGTGATCGTCACAAGAAATGACGTCACGGGTCTTGACCCTCCATTTGTACGTATATAGTGGCGTCCCGAGCATCATCTGCGGGCCCAGAGGAAACGAAGAAAGACGAAGATGAAGAGGGAAGGAGAGGTGGCCCGCAGCTGCCGCCCTGGCTGCCAACGCAATAATATCTAATTAATTTATTAATGAGGTTAAGTTGGCAGGATTGGACGGCAGACAGCGCGAGCCGGCATCGCGGCGGTTCGACCACGGTTGGGGCCTTTTTCTGGAACGTCTTTTGAATTAAGTTTAATCAGAGCGAACGTGATGGACACGCGTGCTACTGGGTTCGTGGGGCCGCGAGAGTCCCTCGTCTTATTTCCTTTACCTTGCGCCTTTCTTTTTTTTTCACTAATTCGTTACTTAACACCTAAACAGACCGTGCGGTAACAATGACTGACGTTATTATCTCGTAAAAGTGAGAAGATCAAATTCATTTGGATTTTATTAAATATTTGTGCTTATATAAAACTCGGCCAATTAATGTAATTTATTGAAGCATCTCGTACGAAAGAGTCTCCAAAGTGTGTCAAATTTATAAAAGAAGGAGCCGTTTCGACTGACTATTCACAGACTATCACGTCAGTGATAATGATTGATTCCTGATTTTAATAATAGTTCGTTTGTCAAAAGATTATATCGGCTATCTGTTTCAAACAATTGATTGTCTATCAATTTAATTCGTCTTAGTTTTACTGCGAGCTTTGCATTCGTACGCTCAGTAAGTGCCAACTGATTTTATTTTTTATTGATCTATTGAGCAAGCTTTGTGAAATCGAGCATGTCGTATTGATCAATCTAGCACTTCAATTTGTTTCAATCATTTTCTTCTATCAAATTATTTATAACATCAACAAATCATGCAAGCATAATATTGACGACATTTATAGATTAAAATTATCCCGTGCATTTGATTTAAATGAATGTAGATACGATTCGTATAGTAACAAATGTATATAGCACGCATTGCAAAGGTTATTAACGAACGTTAAATATTTAATAACGTTAGCGAAAAATAGTATAAATGTTTACGACGAACTAGCGATTCTAATTGTGCTTTAATATTGATCGAAATCAGCTTACGATAGTAAAAATCTCCAAAACATAATGAAATTATTAATTGCGCTAGAATATAGAGCAGTAATTTATTTATCATCTAATGAAGCCATTAATGGACCGATGAAACATCGATAGCCTAGTAATTAGTATAGAATACATGCTCTATATTATTTCCATACTACGTGTACATTTAATAACAATACTGATATATTTAATCGCTTATTTGGAAATTGAAATACCACCAAAATTGTTCTTTTCTTTATAGTCATGTGTATAACGAATAGTAAATTGTGTTTTAAAACATTTACGGTCAATCGAAGTATCCTACTTTTAATCAATCAACTTTCGATGATCGTGTTCGGAAAAAAGATAGTTCAATTTATAGAGGTCTGACGTGTAAACTGTTTTGCAATTCTCTTAATTGGCTAGATTGAAAGATTCCTTTAACTTTAACACTTCCTGACATTACGATTGTAATAAATGATTGATAGTGTGGAATATTCCGTTTAAACGATCTAATGTACAGATATACATTTATACTGGCCGGTGGCTTCGGTCTGCGTGCCAATTAAATCCACCAATTACAGTCAACTGTTTCACTTGCATTTGTGTCGTGATATTCTCTTCTCATTGTTACAACTTTTTAATTTATTTCATTACTTTAACACTCGAGCTGCCGTCTACGTAAAGGCAAACAAACTAACCCCCGCCATAGAATGTTGAAACATATCTTCTGATTTCAAGATTTAATAAGAAACATATCGCCCAGGTGCATGCTTGTGTATGTAATAAACCTTCTTAACATAGAATAAAAAATTGTATCAACGAAAACATTAATTTTGTTTTGTTATAATATTTTAATTTTTTATTTTTTTATTTCGTATTTTTTATATATATTTTTAATATTTGTCATATACAAATAAAACAATAACGCAATATATATAATGTGTTACTTACTCCAGTATAATGTATACTTCCCATTTAAGAGGATGTATATTTATTAAAATAAGAAATTTTACTCAAGTGTTAACAATACGGAAAGAGTATGCATGTATTCGAAAGTATAAATAAATGTAATTTATATTAAATCTGTGAGAAATATGTTGTTCAAGTACAATGAGAGCTTTTAAAACTCGTAGAAAATTTAAATAAACAAATTCGTACGATCCGCTTAATCTTTGTTATTAAGGAGATTCAGCAGTTTATGCAAAAGTGTTGAAAGATTTTGTCTATCCATTTATTACTCAACAAGAATTAAGACTCTTTGATTACAAGTAATGAGCTTATCGAAGAGCCCGCGACAGCCTTTGTTTTCGAATTATGTCACAGCTTCGTTCTGCTAGTCTCTCGTACTAAAGGGAAGCAAAATCCCTTAATTACTAATAATGTGGTTATCGGTGAAGCCGCAAGCCTCGGATCCAATTTTTTCTCGTCGTAATAACGAACTCTCGACGTCGAACAGCCCGCTGAAGTTTTAACAAGTACGAACTTGTCTATTGTGAAGTCGCAAAGAAGTGTTTGCATATACAAATGCAATGTTTAGGTTCATTTATGAATTATACACTCGATACTTGTACCTTTACGATATAATCTACGATTAATAAAATTATATCGACAATATCTACGATTAATAAAATTTACGACTACTCTCTCAATGACCAATTAATAGTAATCTTATATAAATATTATTTTTCTAGTAGTTATATGCATGTTAGGTGTATGTAACTTCTGCAATTAGGTTAGAAAAGATGATTAATGTGGGACATTATAATATAGGTCAATTTTTTTGTTTTACAAAATGTAAACGATAATTTAATTCCCGAGAGTACAGTTGCGAAAATCGTAATGCAAACAGTTAAAATGAGTATCATTTCCTATTTAATTAATTATAAATAAATAATAACCAAATGTATGTAACTTGACATCAGCAAATGTCAATCTCTTCATATAAATTACTAGTAAATTATCATTGAAACGGAATTGAACAAAATTGAATATCTCTGATTACGCTATTTTCAACACATTGTGACTGAAAATAATATTAAACTTCATAAACATTCATACAAGGGAAAGCTTGTTGTATAAAGTACAATTAATACACGGTAATACGGAAATGTTTATTCTTAAAAACAATTGTATGTTAGTAGCAGCTTGGAAATCAATTGAATTAGGTGCGACATTATCAAAACATTCAATTTCATTGACGAATACCATCTATTAAATGCAAATATTGTTACATATTCACTCATTGTTATACGAATAGTTCATTATATTTTAAGACTTCTAAAATGTTTCCAACGAATTCCATTCATATCGCAAATATGAACGCTATGTCTGCGGTCACTTGGTCATTCTAATCGGGTATTAGACACATAACGACATTAAACAATGTCAATGAAGTTTTTAGTATCTACATATATCTTGTCGAGGCACATAAAATGCATTGTTTAAATTTTGATTACAGGCTCAAATATAAAAAGTTCAAAAATCTATCTTCCTCGTCCTTTCTGGTTCTTCCGACCAATTATAGTTTTCACAAATATTTTATTACTCACTGTCTAGCAAATTAGTCGGTTTGAAATAAATAATTTGATTCAATTTTGAAGCAGTTACTGCGTCTTAAACAAAATTTACACACTCTTGCATATTACTGTACATAAGAAATGATTCGGCGAGACGATCTTTATATTTTATGTCGTCATTTATTATCGTTCATACACAACATGTATCAAACTTTATGCTCCAATTTTGATATTTTTTTGCTAACAAGATCATAGACTCGAAATATTGCTTTTGAAATATTTTATCGCGAACAAAAAATATATTGAAAAGAATATGCAAAATGATACTCGGAAATTGACGTAAGAATTACCTACTTTTTTTTAATAAAAAAATGATACATGTTTTTTACATATATGATCTTTATAAGCCAATAACATGTAACGGTTAGATGCCACCCTTAAAAACGGCAACGTTTGACAGAGTCGACTAAACTCGGTGAACAAGACAAAAGGTTAAGCAGAGATCGGGTAGCCGCGTGGCAAACAGGGTTGGGAGCAAGAGGGAGAACCCGGCCGAGTATCATTTGGCAAAAATCATACCGCGTTAAGTTTCGACGAGCTTTTCCAGCGGCAGCTTTAGGAGCAGACAGCTGCCGCTCGGGTCCCCGGAGGGATTCGCGATGGTGGCTGACGAAAACGAGCCCGGACAGCCGTCCTTATACCCATCATCGTCAGCCTCTTTCTCGCTGCTCGTTCGCCTGCTTCCCGCTGCCGTTCGCGAAAATCCCCTCAACGGCCGGTCGGTTATTACGTGACCATAAAGAGCAGCCGCTTCCCGACGACGCGACGGTATCGCATTGCGCGCGTCGCGACGTATACCGACGCCGACTTTGATTCCTGGAACCAGGAGGCAGGAGACAGGATACGGGGCAGAGTGCAGGGAGCTGAAGACAGAAGACAGACGACAGAAGGCGAAAGTCAGCAGGCGAAAGGCGGAAGACAAAGGTGAGAAGACAAATCACAGAAAAACAGGGCTAAGAATGAAGATCAAAGGATAGAAGATTGAGGAAAAGAAACAGATAACAGAGGAGAGAGGGCGAAGGACAGAAGACAGAGCATAGCGGACAGAGGTCAGAGGATAGACGACAGAGGTCAGAGGATGGAGGACAAAGGTCAGAGAATAGAGAACAGAGGACAGATGACAGAAGGTAGAAGACAGAAGGTAGAAGACAAAAGGTAGTAGGCAAAAGGTAGAAGACAGAAGGTAGAAGACAGAAGGTAGAAGGTAGAAGGCAGAAGGCAGAAGGCAAAAGATAGAAGGCAAAAGGTAGAAGACAGAAGGTAGAATACAAAAGGTAGAAGATAAAAGGTAGAAGACAAAAGATAGAAGACAGAAAGCAAAGATAGAGGACAAAGTCACGGTTTTCCGTGACAGAGATTCTATCGAAGGGGAACAATAAGAAGCGTGAATTAAGTAGCAGGCACAATTCAATTACTTAGTGGTCAACCCAGTGTCTAACGAGACTGACGCAGGTATCCTGTTAATAATTTTCAACTGAAAATCGGTTACCATTATCCGACCTACAGCCGGGGTTTCGGTACAATTTTACCTAGAATATTAACTATTTACACATTTTATTGAACACGGGATAAGTGTGCGTGTGTTCAATACTGCGATCTTCCTGGTTACTATGTCCTTATAATAATTGATCTTGTACTTTGTACAATGTAAATGGTGCTATCATGATTTTTGTCATAAGGAATAAACTAAGGAGCTTTGTGTATATTCATTCGTCATTTTGCCATGTTCATGCAACTGCAGACATCGTATAGTTTATAGATATTGTTATATTATTTTATACTCATCTCAGTGTATTATTGACGAGAGAAATTCAGTAACTGAAATATCTTGTTTCTATTTTAATGTGCACTATAACTGCATTAAGTTATCATGTATTTTTCGATGCATGCGTTGATTACTGAACCTTCTCGTGGCAAGCCACGTGCTACATGTAACCTCGATTTCTGGTTTCGTAATGTATTTACGGTACACATAATTTTGTTTTCTTTTCTTAATAATATCGCACGTATTGATATAATAAATTATAATGTAATGTTATATAATAAAATATGTGATATATAATATATGACATTAAGGCACAGTAACTCCCTCAAAAACTTTTTGTACATATTGTAAAATTGTATTTGAATATATAAATTCTTTGTATATTCTAATTATGACGAAAAATCGTGCTTGGATAAAATACTTCAATATATGATTTAAATCCTTTAAAAAGAGAGTTACGAATAAAAACAATTACTATAACTATAGTCGTGAATCGATGATATAACCGTTATAGTTCTTCTTAACCCTTAACTGTTGCAACGTGTTCTACAAAAATAATTGATACAGATAGTTATATTTAAACTGGTATGTCAACGATTTTTTTCATAAAATTGCTGATATCTCTAAGTAATTTACAAATTTTATCGAAACTATAGTGTTAATGAAAGCGTCAACGAATAGTTGAATAAAGTACGAATGTAGGGTGCTATTAACCATTGCTATAGGTTTCAATATAATTTTAGCACTATAAAATCTGTGTACATTTAAAGAACAATTAAAAGTGCATGTATTGTACGTACTAATAGCTCTAATGCCACGTTTATAATGTGCAAGAAATCGTACAAAATACTGTAAGTTCGAAAACATGATTTGAATTTCGTAGCTGCTGTGGCAAAATAATAAAAACATAGAAACTGTAACTTTTATTACAAAATGAAATGGAAGTAAATCATTACATCAGTAACTTCATCATACCAGTTTAGAATTAAAATTGGATGAAAGGGTTAATTTCTTGAAAGTTCAGCTTATAGTTTCTCAATAGATATAACCCTTAAATTAATAATCAAAATATTTTATAACATTGTATAGCCTAACATTGTAACATTGTATAGCCTGATATATGTTTAAATCTAATTTATAATTATCCATGAAAATACAAATACATGACAATCACAAAAAACTGCTCAAAGTAGATACTCGAGTCCTGAAATAATGAAATCATGTACAATAAATTAATTCAACAAATAAAGAAACTTGGTTAAATCCAAGAAGCCACTAAAGAATGAATCATTAATTCATCCAGTGACTACTATCGTTAAACAGTGATTCATCTACTTTCTTCAATTCTTACGAATTTTTACTACTTCGTCACTCAGTTAAAGAAAACTATTTTTAAATGTTGCAGGCGGCAAGTATAAAGACGAAATTACAAGAATGAAATTCAACAAAGTTTTGTATCTATTTTCATTGATTTTGATATTTTACCTCCTGGCAATGACTTAACAGTTTTTTAAAAGTCGTGGAATAACTTGAGTTTTCTGGAAAATGAAAATTCTTTGCTTCAATTCGAAGGAATAGAAATTCATTGGATATCTTCTTTTCCCTTAAACAATTTATTAAGGTGAAAATATTATACCGACAATAAAATAAATTTGTAATCATTTCAATAACTCGTTTCATCAAAATCAACAATCGTAATGTACATCTGCAAATCATTATATAGCGTCATTTATTGAGTAAACTCATTATTTATAATTACTTTACATACTACTTCAATTATTGTTGAACGAAACTATCAAAATGCAGTTTAGTGCATTAGATACAAATTTCAAAGCATTGATAAAAATGATAAAAATTATTACAATTACTAAATTATTTAGGACAGCTCCAAATAGAAAATCTTTAATCAAATATCCTCTCACAAAAGTAATTTTCTAGTATTTAACAAGATGACCATAAATGTCAAAAATAAAGTTCTCAAGATGGTTGAATAAAACAATAGTAATTATAGCAACGAGAACTGCAATTACATAACAAAATTAATATACCGTACGCAAAATAGTTTCGTTGCAAACACCGCAAAGTTCCGATGCGTTTTCATGAACGAATAAAACGTTCATGAAATGGTTCAATTTACTTTACCAGCAAAAACGTATTTTCGACCGTAATTCGTGAGTGCAAAGTTTTAGAAATTTGAAATTCAATTGCCCAACAAAGATAAACCCGTTATTAGAGTGCCTCACCCCATCAGCGTGTCGAAAAGAAACTGTCGGGAAATTGATTACGATTCCGGAAGTACCGATCTCGCGAGGAAAAACCGCTTTTATTTGCTCGATCAAACAAATGCTCGCGTGCTCCAGTTGTAAATGAATCGAAAGGGTAAGTGTGCTTTGGTGTTGCCGAATTTAAATACTCTGACACGTTCGCTCGGTGTCCCGGAGCTCGCGAAATTTGGTTTGATGATAGTTGTAGCTGATTCCGCTGTTTGAGGCCGGTCGATTCAACGGTAGTTTGGAAACAAGTAATTTGCAATGAGTTCCAAACTATATTATTAATTTTTGCGAATCCGGGTTACCTGAAATCTGGGGTCTTCTTGTTTCTATAATTTAAATATAGAGAAGGATTGTAATTTAGATATTTAATTATATTATTTGGATTTAAATAGTGCTCGAGTTGTACAAAATGTACACAACTGGAAGAAAGATGATATCTAGCTCTAGATGTAAGACAGTGACGAATTTGCTACTTTAATTACATTCTTGATGATGAAGATATAACAGAGCAAGATGCGCTTGCCATATTGATGCTAAAAATGAAATAAGATATAAAAACTTGACAGTCTGAATAATGCGACTTCAAAATCATAAATGATCTTGGGAGAATTATTGATTACTCTGAATTGTTATAAAATAGACATGTTTAACAAATAGTATGAAATGGTTCTTTCTAAAAAAAATTATTCAAGTGAGTTGGAAAGAGTATAAATATAAATTATTTTATGAACACCAAAATAAGATACAACTTCAATTTACCAATTAGAAAATTTCTTATATTAAAAATAAGATATCAGCGTTATTAATATTTGCTAATAATATACGTTCTTTAGCAGTTTAAAAGTGTGCGTAACTGCCATAAATGCATATAAACCTAAAGTCTGGTGATGCTAACCTTTTTAAAATACCTAACAAGATAAGTACGAAAATATAACAATACTTAATATAAATGACAATAATATAATTAAGATAACAGATATTTAATGTTACTTTCAAAAACGAAATATTTTATTCTTTGTAATAATAATTTTATGACAACGTTTATTAACGAATACTTTTGTTGTCTCGTTTTACATTAATCACTATTTTCTGCAGATTTTAAACACATTTTATCTTATATTTTAGGTTATGAAAATAAAATATTTATTTCTTGCTTTAGTTATGAATTATCGAAATAAAATGTGTGTAAAATTGATGTTATTCGAAATACTAACTTATTTTATCTTTTAACATTCGAGTTTAAAAAGTAATGAAATAAAACGTTTAGCGAAACGTGTATTACTTAATATGAGCTCTTTATTATCCTGTATTATTTGTTACAATATTACTTTTCAACGATAATATCCGTGGCAAAATAAACTCAAATATCGAAATTAAACGTGTCTTTTGTCGCAAATTCATGAATTATTGCAAGAAACAACGAATAAGTAACTCGATGAAACACATTAAAATATATTACATGAAAATTTGGTATGTAATTGACATTAAAACATCAACTGTCATGGTATCCACCGATGACCGTCGCTGCAAAATCAAATTACATGAATTATTCAGTCGTCGAACAGTGGCTTTTACACGTTTTTGAATACAATTAGCAACAAAGTAACGCCGCACGCGCACCATTTACTTGATTAATAATCGCGTAAACGGTGTTTTACCGTGACATTGCTCTCGCGATGAAAACTTCGCCGTTCAACGCGTTGAACCGGATTAACAATTTCTTCCATTAACAATTGCACCAAAACGATTGAACACTTGGTTCTTCCGAATATTATCCAATTTTCTCAAGCACCCTATTCAAACATAATTGAAAAAATAGCCAAATGCTATAACAGCAGGCTCGAACCGGTGAATTAACTTGGTTTGAACCAGTTACACTTAAAGAAATTCCTTCCTGAAGTAATTTATATGCGGATATGACCGAGCCGTGCCTCGCGTCCAGCAAAAACGACATCGAATCTAATTTTGTTGATACTATTTTCCAAGACCGTCACATCGGATGAAGCTTCAACTAAAAAAATCATTCAAACGATAAACAAATATCTAGACTGTCTACTGTGAAACATTTTTTCAACTAAATTTAGAAAACTTTTTTGAGAGATTAGATTACAACTTTTTTTGCTCAACAATCCAAAACGAAGATGGAAAATAAATATTTTGCTCCGGTACGAGGTTATCCACTGACCCAATTAGCAACAATTGATTATAACGTTATTTATAAACTTTTTTAAATATATTTTTAAGGTGCGTGTTAGTTTTTTATGATCGACTGTAATGAAGTATCTAAAAATTGAAATTAATTACCAGAATTTAGATAGTCAAATAACTATATTTAGATAAATATATTTCTTATGTTAAAAATATTTCAAATAAAGTTGAAATTTTGAACAACGTTTCCCTAGCTTCAAATTGAATTTCCAGCAATAAATTAAGGGAAACAATCTTCGTGTAATACCCAATTAGAATGATGGTCGTGTGGCGTGTCATATTGTCCTAAACATGGAGTCGCAAACTGATGTGCCAGATTAGTCTCTCGGGCAACTACTTTCGAGCAGTCTCCATTTCTTGAACTGCTCAACGGACTGTACACTTTAAAGCTAACGCAGCGTTAAAACGTAATTTGACGAGTCTAAAGAAAAATTGTAAATCGTTGATATCTCTACAGACATGAGACAATTACTCGTGGAAAGAAAATGTGATACAAAAATACAAATTGGTTATCGTAAAATCATTATGTTTTTTATGCTTTCGCATTTCTACAATCGCCCCTTTTTGCACGAAGCGTAACAACAAAACAGAAATACAAATACAAAAATTCTTTTGGAATTAGAAACGTCCCGAGAAAAATAAAGAATGATAGACATATTTCGTTCTCGACAAAGCAGCGTATAAAATAAAATAGAAAATAGAAATTAAATGAAAATTCGTTTTCATTTTTAACACGTTGAATAGGTTGAAAATAGACAAAGATTATTGTTAAATTTTGCTTTTATGTTTATTGTTTTGTTTTCCTCGCTTCCATCATAAATGCATAAAATCCAGCAGTATAGTGATCGCTGGTACAAGTAACAAGTTTCAATCGCCACGATAGCCATTGGTTTCTATCAATCGCATACTTCTCGCTGCAAAGTCGTGAATGTGGCTCTACCGTAGACAATCAAATGTCATACTTCAATGAACTCGCCATGTATCCAGTTCAAGATGAACTGATTTATTGAAGCTAATTCTGACCTACAAACGATACATGACGAATCAAATGATGCGCCGAGAGAAAAAACCGCAACTTCTTTTACACGTTCGAACGCTACTGAAAAAAACAATGAATTGGAACTGGAAAGCGAAAAGAATACTTTCGGGAAAGATTTTTATTTATCGTAACACAGATTTATAGTGATTAAAAGTCGCAGTTGAAAACATCAAGTTATTCGACTGATTTTAACACGGTGAATAAATTCTTTGATAAATTATGTTAGTCAAAGTTTTTATATAAAATTTAATACAAAACAGTTTTTGATACCATCATTAATCTTAATTTTTAAACCTCGCGTGTTGTTCAGACGAAAATTCACCTATTTTCTGTGTTAAATATCATTATATTTGTTATTTCTCTGTAATTATCTTAAAATTTCATATACCTGTTAAAAGTGTGAAATTATAAATAAAATTTAGCACAATATGAAATTATTACTGAAGTACGGTGTGTGAAATTATAATATAAAACAATGGATAAAGATTAACCGAGAATTTGTTGTCCGACTGTTGTCGCGGAACAATATTTATTTACTTTCTGTATCAGATATTATAAAAGTCATTGTTTCATCATTATTATGTTAGAATTTTGTATATTTCTTGAGAATATTAGATGCACCAAAATGACTGAAATTCAAACGTAAAACAGAAGTAAATAAACATTACTCAAAAATTTTGTGTGCAACTATTCTCAAGGAGCAAAATTCGCTAATTTTCTGTATCGGATATTCTAACATTCGCTGTCTCAATCCGTTCCGTTGCAATTTCACGCATTTATTCAATATTTGAGATTGTAGTGGTTAGAACACAATTGGTGAAATTGAAGTGTAAAGTGGAAATGGATGAAGATTAACCGCGAATCTCCCGTGTAAAAGCTGTTGAGGATCAAAATTGAACTATTTTCTGCACTAGACGGTATACAATTTAATTTTATTGCAGCGTTCAAATTTATATATTTCTTAAAAGTATTGCATTACGACTAAAACATAAAGTATGAAATTGAAATGAAAAACGCAAACGAATGGTGCTCGGCCACAACACTTTTGTGCGATTATTTTCACAGTGCAAAATTGCTGATTTTGCTGTATCAGATGATCCGTCGTTTCTTCATTGTTATGGTGGAATTTTTGCGTTTGATAAAGATGTGAGATTAACTATAATCTCAATCTTTCACTATAGAGTACAATAAATAAAATTAAGGTATAAAACATAAATGAATAGAGTTCAGCGACAGATCTTGTGTGGAAGTATCTTCGAACAGCACAATTCTCCCATTTTCATAGTCAGATATTACAAAATTCGTCGTTCCTCTACCGTCGCGTCGCAAATTCATGCAGTCGTTAAAAATACGCGATGTTCACTAAAATACAATGCGTTGAAATTAACGGATAAAACAGACGTGGATGGATATCAACTCAGAATCTGTTGTATAAACACGTTAGGTGTGTAAAATTCACTCATTTACACCACCAAATACTGTAATAATCGTCGATTCTCCATTGACGTATTGGAATTTTACACATTTATTGAAAATATAAGATTACAATTGGAATACAATGAGTGAAATTAAAGTGCAAAACGACAACGAACGGAATAATAACCGTGAAAGTCTTCTGCAATAACTTTTTAAAGGCGAAACATCCACTTTTTCTGTTTCGGATGTCACAAAATTTATTGCTTCTATCTGTTTGTTCAATTATTGCGATTCATGTATTCGCTTGAAACACGAAATTGAAAGCAAAGCACAATTTTAATATTATCCACAAATCTCTGAAAATCTCTTAAAAATTAAAACGGTCCTTATTGACAAAGAAAAATTTGGTTTTCAACATCAGAGAACAGAAAACGTAGTTTCTCTTACTGCTTTATTTTTTAGGTGAACGGGAACAAAATTTCTTGGCAAAAAATATTTGACATAAGCGAAACCAAGAAAATTACGCGTACACGGACTTGGAAAAAGTATATTTTCCATCAACCCAGCTGTACATTTAACCCTTTGCATACGATTGGCGACTCCGAGGCGACGCTAAAAGTTGTTACACTATTTCCGAAAGAATTTTAACATTGTTCAATTTCTCTGTGTACGATAAATTGTCCAATAATATCAAGTAAAGTAACAAATAAAAACAATGAGATCAAGTGGAAATAGTGTAGATAGTAACAAATGCCTTCATTTTGAATTGAAATAGTCTCGAGTGCAAAGGATATCTAAAAAAACCCTGCAGTGTATACTCTCAGAAACTGATAAACCACATTGTAACAACTGTAACATCAGAAACAGAATAAAATTTCGACAACTATGAACATACAGTAAAAGTTTTTGTCCTGTTCAGGAGACACCAAATCGCTTAGCGAAATTGTATAGTATCTTGAGGAGCTTAGATTAAGACGATAACGTTGAAGACATAATGTTTAATGCAGACAATCTAATGCAGAAACTATACATGTTATTACGTCCACGTGTTACCCTGCAATTGTAATCCCACAACTGATCGCTAATTGATTTCAAACTGATGCGATGTTGACTAAAAGAATTAGACAAAAAATAAGAACGAAATTGCTAAAATCGTCACCTATCGCAGCTGATTGCAAATAACGCCACTGCGGCACGAACGGAATGCGAATTATAAATAATTGAACCGATTAACAAGGAGAAACCGTTTGCGAACTACACGATGAAGAAGGGACGAAACGTATCCGCGGTAAACCGTGAATCCTCCTCCAGCGGAGGAACGCATGAGTGCAGAGAAACTTGCGACAATCACGTACCTTGACCAAGGGTGGACTGTGCGTGGGTGGATGATAGTGTCCCGAAGAAGGGCTCGCGGGTGGCCCCGCGCCCCCGGGTGAGATAGCACCGCCTCCGGGGGTGAGAATCCTGGACTCGTGGTTGAACAACACTTTCCCGATTTCCTCCGCAGCCTCGCGGATCAGCGTCGATCGTTGGAACCGTATCTCCGAGGTGATCGATATGTACTCGAACGATCTCCGTGGAAGGTTCTCCGACCGGACCTCGCACGATTATCACGCAGCTCCGCGAAGTCTCTGAGCACTGACACCTGGCTCGAACCGAGCACGAAACGATCCTTCACTCGTCACCCAGCTGGCCCGACTGACCAGACAAGGGAGCAACTCCCGATCAACACTTTCCCGCCGGTCTACTGTCTCCTCGACGCACTGAATTCGCCACGGGTTTTCTGGTCGGTCACTCACTGCTCGAAAACGTCGGCAGATTCGAATCTGACGGGAGTGTCCTGTTAGTATCGGTGATAATCCTCTTTGATGCTCGCCTTCGAGGTCCGTGAAATTTCTGCGACGCACCCAGTTAGGCTATGGACGAGAAAGATTGCCTTTGCGATAGCTTCCGGAGAATTTGTTCGATGCTCCAGCGGGACACCGAGGGATCTAGCCGATAATTCCGTCGAAATCTTCCGCGGAGGATGGTCTCCGTAACGATGGGACACGAGCGTAGGAATCTGATTACCGAGATCGTCCGCAGCTGTCGGTGACGGTCGCGAGGCTCGCGAGCACTGATCCCCAATGGCGTCGCTTCGAAAATAACCGGGAACCGCGGGACGGCGGGATCGTGGAGGCCGAAATCCCGGAGGTGTCGCGTCCGAGCCGTCCAAGAAGGTCCCAGCTGGATTGTGTCGCGTTCGGTGTCGCGTTCGACGGCCGAGGAAAGCGTGCTCGATAGGCGGAACCACGCAGGCGTCGAGCTGCTCGCGAGGCGTGGTCTCCGATCCGGCTTCTCTCTCGGACCGTCCCGGACGATCTTCTCTCCTCGACGGTGCTCGCGGGGGTGGTGGAGCCGCCACGTGGTTTTATTGGCCAAATAACGCGTACGACAAACATCCCTGCTTCTGTGCAGACTGTCTCCCCTGTGTTGTAACTCACCCTCGGCCGAGCTACGCGTGGCCCTTTGGACGAGGGAGAGGAGAGGCGATAGTCGTCATGGTGTAAATCGTGTTTACCCCTCGTCCATAGTGATTCTCTCGTGTGTATCAGCTACCGACGCTCCACCTCGAGTTACATCTCCTCTCCGCTCTCGGCTCACCGCTTCGTTCTCCGCTCGTTTTCCTTTTTATTGTTTTCCTCTGGCCAACCCCCCCCCCCCCCCCCCCCCCCCCCCCCCCCCCCGCGACCGTACCCCATCGACGACCTCCCGACGTTGTCTCCGACACGACGCGACGCGACGCGACGCGACGCTCCCGTTCCTCCGGGCTATTTCTTGGACGCTGCCGCTCCTATCGTCCCGCTGCTGCTGCTGCTGCTCGTGTTTCACCCGCCAGGAACAGACGCGGACACGGGTAGTTGAGCGCAACACCACTTCGTCCACCCTTGGTACTACGGAGGAACCAAGTTGCGATGTAAATAAAATTTGTTTCTCTGCGGCTTCCATGCCGGATACTTCCTTCCCGCTTTCTTTAGGCAGCGACGCCGACGAGACGCAAAGTGTGACGTTTCAACAACCTAGGAGGATTTCATTCCGAAATTGAATACTTTCAGAAATTGCCAATGTTGCCCCTAATTCGAAAGCAATAGTTCGGCGATGCGATGAATAACGTGCACTCGAAGCTATTTTAATTTGAAATTCAAAACGTGTTTTCTCACCTACGGTATTTTTATTTCACGTGATTTATTGCAATTTGTGCATATGAAGTTGAGCTTACAGACTAGTACAATATTTGCAGTTTTAACAGTTCTTTAAATATAAACGAATCTGATGTGTCTTCATTATTTTGAAATATGGTGGGGCAATTTTAGTGACACATCAGAGTCGCCATTGGAGTACAAAATGTTAAGATTATACTGATAATATTTCATAGCGAGAACTTTTGCATTTGTAGTTTTATTGTTATTGTCCTTGTTCCGTTCTTATTATCGTATTTATTCCGCATTTTTTATTTATTTATTTAGTTAAAATTATGTCCACATCTGTGGGTTATTAGCGATTATATATTCTCTCTCTTTCGCTCTCACTAACACAAGTATCCGTACTAGATTGAGTATATAAAATTACTGTCACTATTATTATATTCTTTTTCTCTTATTATTGTATTATTACACTCTATAAAACGTGTTTTTAACACTTTCGTAGCACTTTCAATGTTATATCAATATTGCGAGAACTAAATCCTCCTTGTACGGGTAAATGTGGACATCGTACTTTATTGGACATCTTAAATGTCCATGAGCGAACTTGGAAGTTCGACTATTTTTTATACCATCTTAAACTGCAGTCACTTATGCATGTTCGCTGTTCACATTAACCGTTCATCTGGTTATGTCAAAGTTATGTTAAGGCAATGAATAGAGCAATGAATAAATCAATATTTTATGTAATCATAATCGAATACGTAGTGGGAAAAATAACAAAAATAGTCATTGAGAATTAAATATCTCTACATAGCAAAGTATTTAACTGAAAAAACTGGCCGGAATTATATTATTCGGTCTCCTGAAGCGACAAGTAGTTGGGTATAAAATAATGCTATTATGTACTACAATTTCGCAAATATCTTTGCTACATTTCATTTTTATTCGAATCAATTTCCTTTAGAATGAAGAAGTTTTTTAATTGTAAGGTATAATTAAATGCGTTTCTGTTAAAATTCTTCATATTTAAGGTATAACAAACACTATTTAAGACTTATCTATGAACTACGGTCTTCTATGTAAAATAAAAATTGTCTACATCAATTGCAAACTGCAGAAATTTCACATACATTTAGAGATTTCTAATGCAATGGTATTTTCAAATTTACTGAACGTTTCCACTCTTTTGTAAGTGTATATAATTCGAAGTCTACTCATCAACAATTAACAATGTATATCGAACAAATAAGTTAGAATTGTCTAATAATTGGGTTTGGGGTACATTTAATATAAATCTACTGCTCTATCCATTTCTTCGGACATCAATATTCATATTTATATAGTTTACTTATTAATTAACAATATATTACCAAAAATAAATTCAAAAGCGGACAACCATTTCCCACAGCGGAGAATTTACACTCAAAACCTACTAAGATGTTTTTATTCGTTTAATTTGAAAAAAAAATAATTTCATCATTGCAAATTAAAATTATTAACGAACATTATTTAAGACTTGTCAACGAATAGCAATTTATATGGAAGAAATATGCTGATTTTTGAATAATTAACATTTCAGATTTATTTGGTAGAACATAAATCGATTTTTTCAGGAATTAATGTTTACCTTTATATAATTTAATTATCGTTCGATAAGTAAATCTTCAGCAGTTCTATCATTAAACAATTATATCAAAATTCGACAATAATGTCAGGCTGCAGAATAATTAAATGCAGAACTGTTCGAAATTCTTTTTTTTAATGCAACAGTAACATTGTTTACTACACTTCCATAAGCATTTTTATTACATTTCGTTTGTTTTTAAATTAACTTTTTAATAGAAAAAGAAATCTCTTCATTGTCAACTAAAATTAAATATGCTTTTATTTTATATGTACATTTCACCTCGTGCCGTACCATTCTCTTAAACAATTACAATGATTAGAACTATTTCAATTTGAATAAATCCTCAAAACAAAAAGAATATTGATAGTTACTCTGTGTCCACATTTAATTGGAAGTTTAAATATTGATGAAGTAGATCAAGATTCTAAACCTACTCAAAAGAATGGAATTATATTCATCCTTAACATTATTAACGTCATTAAAAATCTGCATCATGAGTCAAACTCGTGCAATGCGGCATGGAAAAGGTACAATAACCCCTGTTTAACATACATGAACAAATAATAGTTTGTGTTGAAAAAATCAATTGATTTTTTAATTAGTTAATATCGTCAGACAAATAATTCAAAGTCGAACAACAACTGCTACATATTTATGCACTTTTTCTTAATTATAAATTACTGTAATCATATATCTTTCAGTAAGACTTTGGAAAATTATATAATACAAAGTCTTCGCATATAAAATTTTTATTTTTTGTTTTTTTTCTGAAGTTACATAATATCCGAACGCTTAACACCCAAGCGTTTAAACTATTATATGAATAAAATTCTTCTATACGTAATACCGAATACTAAGTTTTTACTTTGTTCTTGTATACGTTTATAAGATTATGCGACGTAACCGAAGCTGAAATCAGTTTTTTATTGGAATATCTCTGGTTGGTAAAAATTAGAATTTAATTTACTTAGAATTAAAAGAACAATAATACTGGTGATTGCGAAATGCGAATTTTCGTCATGCGGACGAACATGTGTTAAGTTAATACGGTATCACCGTAAAATTCCCACGAGTTTCTTAATAAGAGAATGTCGCGTCTCGCGAACATATTGCCAATAAAGGTAAAAGAAATTATCGGAGGCAGAGAAGGAAACACATATAAGATGAAATCAGATAGAAGAAATCAGACGCCTCGATTTTCCGCAATTTTCCCAGGTTTGATCGACTCCAATTTCATCCCCTATCGAATCGCACTTTGCTGGGAATTCAAGGATCCCCCCCGTATCTCGCTCGCAAAAATGTAGAAGCTTGCACGATGACGGTTTCGAGTCGAATAGTAACATGGAGCACGCACTTATCCGTGTCCATATATTCTCTTTCCATTTGATTCTTCCAACCCTTCGGGGATACCCGGTTTCCCGATACCCGAGAGCGTACGTAAGACGACGCAATTGGAAAATAGTACGAGCTGACACTGATTCGAAACGAAGACAGGGAACTTACCAATGAAATAAAATTGATGATACGAACGAAACCGAGATGCAAGGAACAGCGATAGATAATCGAAAAATGAACAGAAAACACACAATGACCCACAAAAGTTTCCCTTCATTTTTGCTTGACGTAACGACAGTGAAGTTACTATTGACGATCGCTTTGGTCGCATTTTCTCAGCAACCAAAAAATGACAGATACTTGAAAAATCATTACAACAAAAATCAGCAACGTAAACGCATGTTTATCATTCGAAATAAATGAAATTATTGGAGAAGGTATTAGGTTATGTAACATGAAATGACGAATTTTTTATTCCTGATAATATTGCAAGGAATTTTTTGACATATTTTGTTCAAGAGTTTCAAAAAATCTGCTAAATATGACGCATATTTTGACGCTATCCATGTTTCCTCATATATTTTTTGGACTTTATTTTTGTATCGTAACAATACTTTATAAATGAATGTACCTCGGAAAAAATAATATTTATAGCACTTTTTCATACATGGACACAAAATAACCCACCCTTACACCTTCCAATACCTTAAGCATCCTAAGATTAATAAAATATTCACTTAACTTAAAAAAATTAATTTGCCTTTCGCTTGAAATAATCCGACAATTCATGTTACACGACCGAAGAACAATGAATAATTTCTCCTAAAGCAACAAAGTAACGTTATAGAAGTAGAAGTGTGATAAAGCCGAGAAAATGATCAAAGTAAAGGGAATTACGGCAAAGACGAAACAGACACGTGCACCGCCAGAATGGAAGGAAACAAGAAGTATGATTGAAGAAAAGGAAAAGGACTACGACCATAACGCGGCAATAAGTGTAAAAATAGTCGAACGAGGAACAAATAAATGAAAACCCTTCGAGGCGGAGATGAAAAACGAGAAAGTTAGGCGAGGACCAAAGTAATAGCGGAACACGGGAAGGGAGGTAATTGAAGGGCAGAAATACGTGGAGGTTGTAAGACAGAGAGGTGCGCAGGGGAGCAATTGAAGACCACGGGAAGTAGCGCGGCGGCGAAGAAGGGAGGAAAGAGCATGGGACCGAATAAGGAGAATAATCGTGTTTTGTGGTGACCGGATTACACCTCGCCACGCTTGCGGACTAACGTGCCACGAAGGGAAACACGTGTATCTTATACTGGTCCACAGTTTCATCAGCTGACCGCCCTATTTAACGCGTTGACTGCCAAATCACGATCACCAAGAAATCCGCGACAATGATTCAGTTGAAGAGACTGAATCTGAAATGATAACCCTTTGCACTCGGAGGATTTTCTCTGATCGCTAGACTGCGGAACCCCATGAATTTATTTCGTGTAGTAACATTTTTATTTTAATTTTATAATATAATAGACTAGCTGAATTCTTTTATCTAAAATCAGTTAATTATTTATCCGTTAAATTACACATGCAAAAGGCGGAAGTTCTTAAAATACCAAAACAATTATTTCAATTCTTTGACACTGAATTCGCGAATTTGTTTTTTGCATAGCTTATCGAGAAGCCTCAGAAAATACTCAACGAATGAAAATCAATATTCAATGAAATAAAATGTTCCAGATAAGATATCAGAATGTTAATAGTATTGGGAAAATGAATTAAAGATGTTTCGCTGTTAGTTTCAATTTTTCACGAATAAACATTTTAAATGCCTAAGAAATGTTAATTAAATTACTAATGTTGTTTTCAATAGCGAAAACTCATGAAGCAACAAGACACAACAATTGACTCCTCTATTCTGATCATTTAAGTGACGACGGAAACTCTTTTTCGTTCCTAACTTCTCTATAACAAGGCATGAAAATGAAAATTTGCATAATGATACCAACTATATACTTAAATGTACAATAGCAGACAAAATCAATAAAAAAGAAATGAAGAATTTGGTATTTGCTCTTTCATTGTAGCAAAGCAACGATACAGCATTCCATTTGAAAGTATTCAAATAATCTTTAAATGACTGAAAAACTTAGCAAACAAATATTTTCCTTGCGTTAACATATTTTATCGTAAAAAAACAGTAAGTATGACTCTTTTTGATCTGTTATTTCAAAAGACACATACTGATGAAGCCCTGTATAGATACTAATATGAGCCATACGAGACCCGGCCATTGGCCACTGTGGACCATTACACATAAGTTAATCTCTCGGCATTCCTCGCAACTAAGTTCTATTATTCGAACAGTCGCATCGCTCTACCCATCCAGGCTAATCAAGGTTCCATTGTAACTATAAAAGAAAGAAATCATCGTTTCGAGAACCCATCGTCAAAGTTCACAAGCATCAAGAAAACAACGAAGAAAAAGAAGACAAAGAAAGAAACTCTGCCGGTTCCATTTTCGCAGCAGCAAACGACGTAAACACAGGCCGCGGTGTTCGCCGTGTAGCATGCATTGCGGCGTTCCCAGAAGCGCGGCGCGCGTCGCAAAGCTAAAACGCTTCGGCCACGTGTAAAAGCGCCGACTGCATCTTGGAGGATCGCTGTATCATCCCCGTAACCATCTGGTCCACGGTTTCCAGCCGGCGTTCACCTAGAATTCCAGCAGCGCGAGCGCGAGCAAGAGAGGCGGAGGAGGTTGTTTAATAAAATAACCTCGTTACGCCGCAGTCAGGAGACGGCGCTGGTCTGGCGAACGGCGAGAGAGGGTGGGGTTGTTGCGGGCAGCCGGGGGGGAGGGGGTGCGAGTGATAGTAAAGACTGAGTCTCGAACCGGCGCTGGCGTGCGGAGGGCTAATGTAACAGCGGCGGCTGCTTGCCTTGGCTGTGCCGGTAGGAAACGAGCAGGCCAGATGAACGGACAGGGTGGCCGCGGGGGGGAGGGCCGGGCGAGGGTTGCCCCGCGGATCGGCAGCGAGACTAGGCTGGAGACGAGGGGGACAAGGGAGAAGGAGAGAGACGGACGGCCACGGGGAGGGGTACTAATACATAAAGTAGCTTAAAGTAGAAAATTGTGGAAGCGTCGTGATGCCTGGTGATTGCGTTACCTCCGGGGCTTTGATTTAAAATGCAACGAGGGGCCAACCAGGCGGCGAGGGTGGGGGTGTCGGAGAAAACGGGCCGAGCCGGGCGGGGGGCCGGGGGGAGGGGTGTCGAGGGGTGGTCGGAAGGATGGATCCTGCCTGGGAGCCATGTTCCTCCTGCGGGAACGTCAGCCAGCCTCCGGTATTGCGGAGCAAGGGGCCGGAGGGGTGAAAGAGAGCGAAGAAGGGCAGAAGGTGGTGGTAGTGGCAGCGGCGGCGGTGGTGGTAGCTCGTGGTTGTGCTGCCAGTGGCGTTGCTGGAAGCTTCCACGTCGAAGAACGAGGGGGGTGGAATTCTTTCCTGAAACGCGCTGGATCGACTTCCAGCTTCGACTGCTTTGTTGCTCCTTCCATTTATTTTTCCTTCCTCCGCCGCCCCTATCTACCTACCTACCCGCCGAACCCACCCCGTGCACCCGTTCCCTTACCGCCGAGCCGTCGTCTTCGGCATCGACTCCGGGCGCAATAATCCCTTATGTCGGGTCAACCTTTTTAGCATCCGCTTCCACGCTGTACACGTTCTGTCCCGCGGTTTTCGCGCGATTAAAAAAATACTGGGAAGCCTGTGTTTACCTTTTTTAATGGGGGGCGGTCTCTTGTTCAACGATGGTACCTCGCTCGTCCACGAACACGGTGACAAAATGCTCGCGATAAGACTTTATCGTGGGGGTTGCGCCTGGTTATTTGGGGTGGCGCTCAAGCAGACGCGTCGAGGTTTTCAGATGGGAAGATAGAGGAGTTGCTTTTTTATGGGGGACTTTTTGCACTCGCTGGTGTGTACCTGCTATCGTCGCATCAACGTTCAAGGTTTTATGGAATTTAGACGGTTTCGTGGCTGGATCCGATGCTGCGCGTGTTTCACTTTTATACCTTCGAGAAATCTGTGCAATTTGTATAGGGTTATCCGAATTGAGTGCACGGCTGGATAATATTTTAGAGAGAAAATATTTGAAATGCTATTTTAAACAATAGTTTCTTCACAATTCGAATAAAATAGTGCTACAAATAGGTCATGAAATTTTGAATAGGTAAAATATTTATTTTGTTTCGATGATATAAAACGCGAACTGAAATAATTTAAAACGCTGTAAATAAGTAAATAAATTGCACATGTGATTGGCGTAACATGAAACGAGATAACAGAAGAAATCATTGCAAATAAAATTTATAGTCTTTTTAAATATAATTATTGGCATGTAATAATATACATATTATATTATATACATTTATAAAGTATTGTATAATAAATATAATAAATCAAACATTCTGAATTGTTGTGCCCTTGGTTTTTTTTCGAGCATAATGAAACACTGTTCGCTTTTTAATTTTAGATCTTTATAAATTTTAAAGTAATGAATGTGTTGTTTTAGGATGTTAATGTCGTACAAATCCGCAGACCAACGAGGCATTTTTATCAAGTTCCTTTGGAACACTTCCAAACGAGTAAAAACATTATCCAAAATAGTCGATACTGTGACGCTAAATTGCCTGTCTACATTGCATGCATATAATTAGGTTTAAAATCCTGTTACACATGAATCATTTTATAGTAGATGTCATTCTGCGACAAGAGATACATTGCAATAATTATTAGTGTATAATAAGTTATACAAATTCCTTAATATTTATATGTAATGTTCAAAATATATAATTAAAAGTATTTAATAATATAACACACAGCATACAATAATAAGTTCCCATAGTAAATTTAAATATAAAAGTACAATGAAGTTCATGTGAGCTAAAGTAAAAAGTAAAATATAAACTAAAAAATTAAATAACCAATTTCTTTTTAACTAGCAATTTATGAATTTCCGAATATTATTATTGATACTGTGACTGCTGCATTGCCGAGATAAGAGTGACGGAATTACTTTTGTCAGGTTTTATTAATTATTATTAATTATATTATATATATTTAATAATTAATAATTATATTTGACGTCGTTGACGTGGCAGTCAAAGTGTTAGAAAAGAGTAGAAATTAATGCTCCGATAAGCGTTATTATTAGCGCAAAGTGTACAAATGTCAGAACGATCAGATTGTTGACGAACGCGATGTCGTTTTAATAAATTGCTCGTCCTAAATGTAATTAGGGGCAAACATAATATTTTAACCGTGAAAAGTCAAACAGGGTCGGTTCATAACCCACTGGAGGAAGTCTTGAATGACACAGGACAGACAGCTCGAGACTTAAGGTTCCCTTTGGTACTATGGGGGTGAATTTGAGGGCAACAGATGCTTTAGTGCGGTGTTCCCCTTGTCACCGTATCAAACATCCGAAGTAGTTGACAGCCTAGAGGACAACTTGATATTCTTTGCACTAGTTTATTCTCTATTTTTGCTTCTTCTCTTTTTTGGATCCAATTTTCTGAATCTGACCTGTGAATGTATTCAGAATTCTATTTTTGCATAACTTCAATATATTCTTCCTGTAACATAATGTACCTGATATATATTGAATTTATAATATTGTGAACTAAACAACAGCTCCTTTTGTAACAAGAAAAATTTTAATGAACAGATGATAATAACACTCGTTATACACACAATTTAAAATATATATCAACAAACATGTGTAAAAATATTTAAGCTAAGAAATACAAGTATTTGCAAATAGTATTCCTCACAAGTATGTTACGTATGCTTCATTTGAAATAATAATTTATTTTTGTATTACATAAAATAAGTAGAAATACTTAATTGTATAATTTACAGCTGTGACGTCATATAAAGCTTGAAATATTTTATACAAAAAAGCAAATTTCATTAACAATTTTCAATATTTTGTCAAATATTATTGCTTAAACATGTCTATCAGAGTCTTTCACATTTCAAACTCAATTCGTTCACATTCATCGATTGACATTTAAATTGAGTTTGCAATAAAACGATCTCATTCAATAAAAACGTTAATATATGTATATTGACAAACAATGATATATGGAGCATTTAATTAATAATGAAAGGAATAATAAAATATTAGAATTATTTTGGAACACATTATTTTAGAATAATAGAATTATTTTCGATATCCATATGCTTTATCATGAGGAAATTGCATAGTAGATTTCTTTGTATCAGTCTCCAATAATAAATTATAAATACTAGATATAGCATTGTATGTTTAAAAAATTTATATGTACTAGTTGCGTATGGATTAGACTTCTTGTTTATTGCTTACTAAAATTTGTATTATTTCGTAATCAAAATTTTTAAGATAATTTAAATTGAAGTTAACTGATAGCAACTTTGTAACTCATTTCACTTATTTTTCTCAAGTTTTGACCTGTATACAGGTTCTTATTAGAAAAAGTACTACATTGAAACATTCGCACGAATATAAAACGCATCTTAAATGTATATAACATTCTTTAAAAATAGAGCAAATTCATAATATAAATATAAGACAGAATTCTTTATAATATTTCATATTACATAATAGAAGCAATTTGGGATTAAAAATCTTAATCTAGATATTTTTAATTAATTTTACTTTACAAACAATTTTTAATTTACACAAAAGAACTTGAGTCATAAACTAAAGAAAGAATATAATATAATCTAATTCCAAAACTGCCCTTGTATGAATTAATAAATTAATACAAGAGAAGAACATTAAATCTACTATTTCCTAAAAGCAGCGTCAGAGGTAAATAGGTTAGCTAACTGCTTTACTTGCGGTGAAAGCCATGCTCGGAGAACCGAATGGTGAAATAATTAAAGAATCCGATAAATTGATGAAATCTTTTCGATCCTGTGCCCGAATCCGCGTAAATCCGAAGAACGGAATCAAGCCGTCGTGAATGGACGATCGGTGTCGAATTTGATGAATCCAGTTTGTTAGAGCGCGTCCCGGATGCGCGGCGGATAAGAAAAATGACCGGGCGAATGGAGGATCCTTTACCGGAGGAATTCGAGTGTCAATCCATATCTCTTTCTCTTCTGATCCCTTCATCCTCGGGGACTCAGACATAGAGGGAACGCGAGACGGGGATGAGGATCAACGGCGGCGCGACGCGGCGTCTTGGCATTCCGAGGGTGCGGGAAATGAGACCGCGGGAGGGGTGGAATTAAAGAAAGAGCAAGGAGAACGCTCGTTTGAACTTCCTGACACAGATTGACGTGCGAGGGGGTGCGGTCTCCGTTGAAAAATTGCGCGACTTCAAAATATTCGCTCCGCTCTCGATCCTGTCCGATTCGGAGATCGTTTAACTCGGACAATTAACGCTAACCTTACCGAAATTTTGTATGCAAGGTACTTAACGCGGCACCTATTTTTTGTCTTAATCATAATTTTTTATTAATAAATCTTTTATTGAATCCAACTGCATGTTTAAATCTTTGCTAAGAAACATTCATCTTGATTATACAAATTTTAAAACATTCACTCCGTAAGATTTTGATAATAAATTCCTAATGGTAACAATCGCTTTTCATTTAGAAAGTAGGTATTTCCTAAAGCGAACAAAATTTTACTTAATTTATCATTATCATTTATTTACTTCTTCTTCTTCAGCCTATAATAATGTACCGAGATATTCATGACTGTAACAATATTAAATTCAAAGTGTATCTTTATATTTACATCGAAGTTTATAACTAACATTTCGTTTCCTACGAAACATTATTATGCACCCCGTTCATTAAGTATAAGCGAGCGTATTTTAAAGATATTTACAATAAACTTTATCTTAGAAATGAAAGATAACTAGTTCGATTAAACTATGTAACAACTTTATATTTTTGTAATTTCTATATACAGAAGAAAAAACAGGTGGCCGTTACAAAGGAAAACAAGGAAATTAGAGAAAAAGCACGGGGAACGTAAACCGGCAGTTTCTGACACAGATTGACATCTAGAAGTCATAAAAGTCAGATAAATGTGTGATACGAGGGAGCGCACTTTTCTTTGGATACGGCTTGGGGAAAAAAGAAACAGCAAGAGGAAAGTACCGCCCCCCGTGTAGTCGATAAAATAAATAAATTTCATTTATAACAGCCAAGCGGGAACCACGAGGCGAAACAATTCTTCGAAATAAAGTTTATGCTTTCTGCTTTCTGCGATTGAAAACGCGATTACAATTAGATTCGGATTGCCTTGGCTATATCAAGTTGTTGCTCCATTACAACGTAATTACACTTTCGAAGACGAATCTGGATTCGTAGATACCAAACTCTGACAAGAAAATCAATTTTAATATACCACTGTAAAAATGTTAAACCATTAAACTTTCGAACAGCTATATTGTTTCTTAGAACAGCAAAAGTTGTCTTATCAGCCATTAACAAGTGAAAACAATAGCTTTCTTGAATATAAACTACTGGAACTTGCTAATTACGTGAATTCGGTCTTCAACAGCACTCTGAAACAATAAAGTCGATGGTTGCAATAATGCAAATAAAATTGGTAAAGAGAATTCAAATTGTTGTAACCAAAATGGAAAACTCTGTAGCGTAATAATTTTTATTTATTCGATTAATGTGTTTTTGGTTACAGGTAACGATTGTGGATAATCAAAATAAATTGTTCTTTGCGATAAAAAATAGTCACAAGCAAAATTTATTTCGGTGAGGCGTAAATGTTATTTTAAAAATATTTTTTATTATAAAAACGTAGTCTAAAATAATAAAATGTAATTTTGTCTGATACTGATAGGATAGTCTACATTCAGTTGATTTACACCAATAAAAAATTAATTAAAAATTAGTACATATTACATAATACTTTTTCACTTATATGTCGGTGCAAAAAATTACTGGACGAACATTTGTTAACAGTAAACAAAATTTTATTCATAATTTTTTCCACCCAAATTTTTCAAATAACAGTTATTGGTGATTTACGAATGATAACATTAACGCCATGATCTTCAGAAAACATAGTGGTGCTTCGATCGATTCAAAGTGAACGAAAGTTGTTCAGAATAAGAATCTTTAATAAATTGATTAGAAATCGATAAGGAATTCATAAAGGTAGATCGAAATTAGTGAATTCATTCGTCGCGAAGCTCTAATGGAATGTGAACGGCTGAGAAGAAAATGGGGGAAACAATTCATATTCGATCGCGTACATTTTCATGAAACGGATTATCACACAATGCGCTCGACACTAATCTTGGTTATTCCAGTTGAGCTTCCCAAGACATTTCGGAAGTTCGCTGAAGCGAAACGAGCCAAGATTAAACATAATATGTCGTTCCGTGGCTTCATTTCGAAAATGAAACTGCTCCATCCTCCAACGTCGATTGAATTATTTCCGAGATGATGGCAACGGGCCTTAAGAGCCTTTCTACCATTAAACCATGTCATTTCAGTATACCCTGTTGCACTGTTCCACTCCTACTGCGATGATAAAAACGCGAGCATGATGTTGGCCGAACACTCTCCATTAAAGTGATATACAATAGCAATGAATAATACAGCGGTAGGCATAATTGTAGACTCGAAGTAACTTTCACATTGTTATCGATACCTAAACGAAAACTTAACAAAACACTGTATCTGTATATATCTATTTTTAAATTATTCTTAATATAGAAATATACAAATTTCATATTTTTGTTAAGTTTTTCCGTTAAATATGGAAGATGACTCAACTAAAAGGGACCAACTACTGTGCTGTGAATAATGATAAACTCAAAGTAATTTTTATATTTTTATTGATATTTAAACAAAAATAAAAAAAACTGTAATTGTATATTTCTATATTAGAAATAATAGTTATAGAAAGTGTAATAGATACTTTAAGCTTATAATTATTCACACCACTGCAAGTGACATAGTCGTAGACAAGTTTACGTTAAATAGAATAACTTTTTTCAAATTGGACCAAAAAAGTTGAAACATTTTTTGCAAAAATAGCAATTCAGTAGAATGAGCAACATCGAGTAACAACTGCGACTAAACAGATACATAACAATACAACGGTGCTGATAGCTATAGCAGTTGATACGATGATAAACTAATTGAAAAAGAAGAAAGTAAAGAAAAAGTCGCTTTTTGCTAACATTTTTATTTGAGCATGAAACAAAAATTTTTAACAACAATGCATTTTTAACAATCAGTAATTCATACGTATGTTAATAATTTGAAATGTAAATTTTAGTAGACTTTTAATTGAAATTTGAATTATAATAGATTTTTATAGGAATATAGGTAGAAAATATAACTATAATGGGTTTTTGATACAAATTTAAATTTTAACAGATTTTCATAGAAATTTAGATAGAAAATTCAATTTTAATTCATCTTCAAACAAACATTTAATGGATTCTTATTATAAATTTAAATCGTAACTGATTATCGATAAAAGTTTTAAATAATAGTAGACTTATTATAGAAATCCTAAATTATCATAGATTTTAAATAGAAATTTAAATTATAATTAATTTTTAATAGAAAATAACTGTTTTCAAGGAGGACATTATCTGTAGCAAACTATTCGCTATGACATCTCAAAATAAATCAAATTTGTTTTTTTTAATTATAGAAAAATTATTTAACTCTTAACAAATTATATCATTTTCATACAGTGCAAGATTTATTTTAAACTACTATTACAGCCTCACATTTTCTTGATCTTCCGATTTTTTAATTTTACACAAGAAAATTAAATGTTTTGTTTCATATTACTTTTCCCTAAATATAATACATGTGAAAGCATACAACTATTACAGATAAACATTTCCATAAACACGATTTGTGATTTTACAATTAAAATAATCTAAGTATTATTTCATAAAATCACGTTATTAAGAAAAATCAAGAATCGATTTCCAATTTCATGATTATGTTATATATTAAAAAGAAATTTCGTTTACCTAACCTATAAACATATTTGGAAACATGCCAGCTCCATGGGAACCATTTCAACGCTTCTCGTTTAATCAATCTTAGGGAAGATGAAAATGTACTAAAAAAATCATAAGTTTAAAGAATCGCTATTCTCATAAATTATATTTACCATTTTTCAAAATGATGATCATTTCAAGATTACACGTTTCAATGAATCATACTACTCAAATTCAGATGGTACTATGTATTAGTCAAATTACTATTTATTAATGTATATAGAATTGTTATATGTTTATTTATGACTTTTTAACCAGTTCAGTGTGTTTGACGACTATATCCGTCATGGAGATGTGGCAGAATTTTGTGTCATCCCGATTATGTCCGACATGCGTAAAATTTTGTTACAATTTGATATTTAAATTGTAATTCTGGCGACAACAAAAATATATTCCTAAATATTAATATATTTAAAATGTTTAGATCTCAAGACGAAATGAAACAAACAAATGAAAATTATAAATAATTTGAGTTGGATTCATAATTTCCTTCGTCATCGCTTGATTATCGCGACACACGCCGATGGAAGCTGTGCAAAGAGATCGCCGCAGTTAACTTGTTATAGCCCTGGACATTTAGAATTTATAAAAAAAATTCTATGCATGAAACAAACTTTTTATTAATACGTATATCTGATTTCATTATAGCTTTTTTAATTGTTACTTATATCTATATTTGTTACGAATATAAACCATTTACATACTTAAAATTATCGTTAGGAATATGAAAATTTTATATTATATATATTTTTACTTTTGTATATAGCCCCATATATTTTTATTATATTTTGTTTTATATATTAATTATAAAATACCTTGTCGCGTTGTAGTTTTCTGGATTGAAGTCTTCATTTTTGTTTCTATTCCGTTATTACTATTTTATATCATAGAAAAATCGTAAGAAAGGATAGATATCTCTGTGAATGAACAGCTAAATATCTAGTTGCAGAGTAGCGTGGCGACGCCGCAATACATTTATTATTAAACGAGCGTATAAAATAATCCGCTCGCGATCGAGGCATCTCGATACCAATGAAGAATCATAAAAATGCAGGGAAACATCCTTACGTGCCCCCTAAAGAAATGACGCTTTGATCTCTCTTCATCTCCCTCTTGCGCCGTTACTCATTCCTGTTCCCATTTGAACCCCGCAGCGCCCTTCCGGATACCCTCGACCCAGCTCCTCCGCCCCTCAAAATATCAACTAAACGATAACCGTATTTATTATTCATTCGGCCGCTTCGTTCGCTCCTTCCGCGGCTCCAATTTTGCAGAGTAGTTTTTCAAAGAATTCCGTGAGCGTGTTGCCGCATTTCGAGGTGGATGAAGGACGGTGAATGGGAATCGAGAGAGGCCGAAATGTTTCGAGACGGCGCGCGTTATGTTACGGAATGCATCCGCCGTCGGTGAACAGGTTTCCCTGTTTCGTGTTCAAATTACGCGTAAGTCGATAGTCAAACGAATTAAACCTGCCCGATATGAAATCATCTGGAATATTTTCGTCGTTGATTAAACTCGCTTATTTATCCCATTCATAAAAACGCGTTAATTGCTCTTTCTGTAATATTACATTCATTGCGTATTTACACCCCCTGTATAAATATTAGAACACTTGCTGATTTACTATAGTTATATATTTTTTATTTTAAATTGGCGTGAAAAACAAATTTTGGTGTGCAACATAAAATTGATAATAATAATGTACCTGTTTCAGCTATTTTGTATTGAAGAACATTTCCAATTGGAATTACTGCCAATGGATTGTTGCCTGAAAATGTACAGGTGTTGTATTTTATACGTGCCAATTTAAAACAAAAATATATAATTCTATTTAAAAATATTTGTATTATGATCTTTATGCGTACAAATTAGCATTGACATTATTTACATTATTTATATAGCTCGCCTGTGCCCGAGCGAGGCCGCCCGACTTTGACCGACCAGAACCGATCACCCGGACGTCCTATACATAAAGCAATCTGCACAACCCTACCTAAAATACAAACTAAACTTTTTACTGCCTTAAAGTAAATAATTGACGTATGAGATAATTAGTGAATTAATTACATAAATAATTAATGAACTCGCTTTCGGAGAAATAATAATTTTTCACATTTGATCATTTGTGAGATTATAAAACACAACCGAACAAATTACTTTTAGTTCCAAACAATCCAAATAATTCTGGATACAAATAGTTGACAATAATTTGTTCGAAATTCATCGCACAATAATGTTGAAAAAGGATTTGCTTACATCGTGGAATCGTAATAAGGTGATAAGAAAACTTTAACGTACGCTGTTTGCAAACTGAGATTACAAAAAGTATCTAATTCACTTGTATAATTTATTATCCTTAATTAAACACCTAAGTAAGACGAACTAGAACATTCGTAAATCATAATATTTAAAAAATTGTATAATCAATGATTATATTAAATTCATTATAGTAAATTGATAATATTAAAAAGAATATATACTAACAAGTTAAGAAGGTTTGAGTACGGATGAATAAACAATTTGGAGTCCTTGGGGAATGGTATTCTCAATTGGAAACAAACCGAACAATGTTAGGATCCAATTGATCGTCGCGCGTAATTCGTCGCCCATGCTATTGCGAAGATATCAACTCTCCCGGGCGCTAAAGCTTTGACAAAGCGTATAATCGGATTAAGCTTTGCCAGAGCATAGGATACTGTCTGGAGGCAAAGAGGCCGGATTGCGTAAATAGAGAGAAACGATATTACGGAATAAGGTAAAGGAGAAAAGGGCCAGGTTAATGATTCGATCAAGTAAATGATAAAGGAAATGGAACCCGAATTTATTTTACAAATGCTAATGATATATACATTTTACGTACAATATTAGGCACATACTGACGATTACCATATCGTACATAATCTACTTAACATGTATGTTCCTCATTTATTCTAAATCGAAGCAAAATGTGATTCGCGATCATCAATGTTTACGATTAGAAGTAAATGAAAACATGCACGAAAGAAAAATTGTTTTCTGGTATCAGAAGAATGACTGAAGAGTGATAACCAAGGCATTAATGCACACCAAGAAGAAGCTTTGTCTGCATTACAAATTCTAAGGTTTTCGCTGTTTTGACATCAATATTTGCTTTATACTATACGCGAAATACATGTATACATATATATTACTAGAATTTGCATTATAAGTTCACGTTTAATTTCCTTTATCATCAACTTAATCGTAACATTAATTTGACGATTTCTTACACAACTGCGTTAATTAACAATTTTTAATAATGTTTCTACGTATGAAGGTCTGCTACGTATGACACTTTTGCAATCTTATGTTAGCCCCTAGTAGTTTGAGCTCATGAAAGAAATATGTGGCGAAGTGTCGTTAATCGACGTGCCTTGATGAAACATAACCTAACCCTTTCCAAGACAGCAGTTTGCATGAGCGTTGTTGATGATAAGTATACTATTTTCCCGAGTCTTTCAACAATTCTAAAACGAATTGCTATTAGACGAAACAGTTTATTAAGAGATTCTAATACATTCCAAGTGAACAGCTTGTATGAGCATTGTTGATGATAGCTGTACTGTTCTCCCGAGTCTTTCAACAATTCTAAAACGAATTGCTATTAGACGAAACAGTTTGTTGACAGATCTATATGAAATCTCAGTGATAATCGATCTTGTGTACAGCCAAGATCTTGTCGGAAGGAAGAGACACTAATGCAATGTTTTTAAGCTTAATAAGTCGACACGGTCTTGAGTGAATGAATTTAGTAAGTCATGATGGCCTCAACCACCATAGCATACTCTAATGTATGCTAGGAAGTAAAGCGTTCCTCTTAATGAATAAAGTCAGCAAGGTTGAAAGCGTCAGGAATTCTTATGTTCGAGACAATCGGTTCGAGTCCATGTAAATGTGACCTTATTTGTTTATATTTACCTGTGGATTCGTCCACAGACAAGTAGCCTTGAACTCGAACGTGCATGAATAAGATGATGATTGCGGTGTTATGAAACGATCACTTGTCTACTCCTCATCGTGAAGCAGAGTGTGGTGTTTTTGGTTGCACAAGTTGCAAGTTTTTTTAGATTTGCAGTTATCTAGCCTGTGGCGCCTTAAGCAATTGGTGCAAAGGTAATGGTCGGCGACAAAGATCAACCGATCTGCTACGGGCAGTTTCAGAAATTTCGGGCACCTCATTATAAAATGTTTGGCCTGGCAGCAATCACAGTAATGATGGCCTCCGAATCCTGAGCTGGACGATGTACTGAGTTCAGCAATCGTAGTCTGTACCAGGGCTTGTTGGCTGGTCGGCTTGCTTGAGATGTTGGAATCATTCGTATACAATTCTAACGTCCGCGTTACTCGTGCCCGTGATTTGATGAAATTTTCCAACTGCTCGTAGCGTGGGTACTCCTTGAAGGTCCCCACCGACATCATCCAACACTTCCAATTGTCCAGGTCCAAGCATCGCGACACGTGATACACTAAAAAGCTGTCCCAGATGTCAGCTACACCAATGGCCTTCAAGTTCGTGATGGCCGTCGTGACTCTCGTAGTAAGATCTATCAAGTTGGCCGAGTTCCCT
Source organism: Augochlora pura (assembly GCF_028453695.1). Lineage (NCBI taxonomy): Eukaryota > Metazoa > Arthropoda > Insecta > Hymenoptera > Halictidae > Augochlora > Augochlora pura. Next base: position 7,713,508 of record NC_135774.1, on the reverse strand, counting down.
TCTCTTAGACCCGGCATGTTGGAAATCCTATCGAACTCCGCGTCGATGAGGAGATGCTTGTTGAAATACCACTTACTGAGCAGATCTAACGAGGTCTGAAGAGATTCGTTTACGAGAGCTAAGCCCGAAACGAGTTGGGCTGGTTCGCCCTCGAGGCACTGCCGGAGATAACATAGCTTCTCAACGTTATTCAGCTGGTTTTGACTTAAAATATGCGAGGTGAAAATGCTGATGAATTTGGGCCATTCCAGACAACTGCCTTTGAATTTGGGGAGTTCGAGGTCCGGCAGTTTTGCTCTGACACCCTCCTCGGCGGCGGTATCAGGTTTCTGCGACGATGGTCCTTCGGCAATCATTTGTTCCAATCTGCTGGCTTCTCGTTTGATCCTCATCATAACCTGAGCTTCCTGTTGGTAGAGATCGCAGGCGAAGTATTCGTGATGAATGTAGTTTGCCGGCCACGATGCTACGAGACTAGTATGTTCCTTTTGAAAGTCGTCGTGAAGTGCTTCCATCATGCTGACCTCCAACTTTACCTTTGACATGCTGGTGGTGTGCGTCATGTCTATCAACGCATCTTCGATGTCCTTCATTGATTCGAGCCGTGACATCTGTGTCGATGCCTTGAGTGCGAGGTCGGTCGGAAGGGGTTCTTTCGGTCGTTTGAAAACGTTGCTGTTCTCAGGTAGCGAAGGTAATTTGTTCGTGTTCTGCTCTTCGTAGTCATCCTGCATCATGACTGCGTTCGTTAAATTAGATATACGTTGTGTTTAGGGAACAGTAAAATATGGTTCGTGCTCGATGCGAGGCGAAATTTGTGCTACAAGGTTGCACTATTCTGGAAAGTTCGGCACAGTTCACTATCTGCTTTGGAGAACGAAATGCTTGAGAATGGTGATGCCAGTGTTGAGTTGGCCTGTAAAATGTGCAGATTGAAAACGTTAGAATGCGTCTAATGTGCGAATAAGCTCATCGATAGATTGACGAGACTCAAATTAAGGGAGCATTCCCATTCAAAAAGGATCAAGACATTTTCGTTTAAAGAAGTTATATCGTTTTAAAAGTTATCGACTTAGTCTTAATCCTCGCTATATCTATATCATCGTCTTTGTCATTGTTTCGGAATTGAATAAAATGTAAAGTATTATGTAATGATAATAACATCCGTCTTCCTATTAGAATTCTCCTGACGTATAATGATTTAAATTCTATTGCATGGCCTTTTTTTTAACGGTTAGTCCCTATAGACTAACATCTGATTCATTTAACGCGTGAAAATAACTTTTTTCTTAGCTACATTTTTAGCCACATACAATCTTCCGCCACAGAATATACTGCCAGGTATAACATCCGTACATCACATGTATTCTTTCTTATAAATAAAATATATTAAAAGTAGGTTAAGGGTACTACAGGTCTAGAATATAATACGTATATGCAATTCTAGTAGATACTTACATATAAGATTCAACACAGTGGTGATCTCAGACCATAGCCTTTGGCACATTTCTCTATTATATTAATCAAGATATTTCTAATCCCGTAAACTTCTTCTTTTGCCGACCGAAATTATTAATTCTTTACACTTCATTCTGTATGTAACGATTGGACATGCCTAATTGCACCGCCTACATCAAGCTAATTGTCTTAAGTGAAGCGCGACAATAAGTTTTAAACTTGTATGTGAAACTAGGATTGAAAGTTATACTTACACTCGTCTTATACATAACTGCAATTGCAATTAATTGAATACATACTATGAACAAATTATAAAAGCGTATAATATAGAGATACAAAACGACATCTATCGTAAATAAATTCAGACTTCTTAAAAATCAATTAATATTCATAATCTCCGAACTGAACTTCATAAATTGTCCGAATACTTGCGTAGCGTGATAATTCATTACTTTTTAATATTTCGTTAATTATGTAGATAATGTTTTACACTAAATTGAGAGATTGTCAGATTTTGACATTTATTATATTCTAACACGGTGACGCCGACGTGCGGTGAGTTTCCCGTGTCTGTTACAAAATAGGTAGTACAAAAAAAGTTTACGTTATTTTATCTCAACATTATAAACAGACATACAATAGTAAAAACGTAACAGTTCAATATTATGAACTTAATATAATTATTTAATTTTCTTAAGTTTTGACACCACGTTACAGAGAAAACCCGTGAATATTGGCAGCGGCGTCAACGTGTTAATATACGGTAAAGGATTCTTTCCTTTTACTGTATAATTATTTACTAGTGTGCGTACACTTTTGGAAGCAACTGCATATTGAAAGCGTGTATACAGACGTTGTTAACACAATGGAGGACGTCTATACAAATGTTAGTCGATGTATGTATACATACGCGCTCACTTTGCCTCGATCGGTGACAGTTATCTTTCAAAAGTACAACCGCAAAAAAAACACGTCGAGTCACTAAATTCCGTTATTTTATTATCACAATATATTATTTTAATCATACACAGTGTTCATACTACGAACATTGCTCGATTCGTATAATCATGTTTAAATTCCGATTACTCGAAAATTCGAGCGTTGGAACACCTTCGGTACATGTTCGAAATAAAAAGAAACAACAACAAACGAACGCCGAGCGACCGTTTACGTTGATTACCACGCGCCAATAATAGCAACACGTAATGAAGATAAATCACAGTTACGAGTCAAATCTTGTTACTCAAGCGTAGATAATAAATTAATTGTTCTTTCAATAAAGATTGTTAATCCCTTGCACTATAATAACAAGTAAGTCGTATGATAAAGATTCTATGTAAGATCTATTAAATATGAATATTATGAAATTATAAAAAAATAAGAAAGCAAGAAACAAAAATTATCTGATCCTATTAAAAAAAATATTAAGGACAAATAAGTACTAATCAACGCAACGTGAAAGGAGTCATAGTGCAAGGGGTAGCACTTACTATAAAGATACTAAAACTTACTGTAAAAAGTATTAGTTCTAGTAATCGTTTCACATTAAAAAAAATAAGATTTTGTAATTTCATTTTTGGCCATTTGGATCTAATTTATATACGAAGATTAAACTATATTATTTTGAAATAATGCCATAGTCAAACGTGTATGCAAAATTATAAAACGTTTGACCTATAAAGACACGACCACAATTTATCAAAAAAGAATTAACAGAATTGTCGGCTCTGAATGGATATGCCCCCTTAATAAAGTAGATAAAATAAACTTACAGTAGTGTTGATGATTCGTGCAAATTCAGTTGCATTAATTGAATGCTACGAATTTTCATGGACAGGCTGCAAGATGCACATGCGTCGTTGGAGTCACGTGTTTTCAAGGGTTGAACGTAAGGTTTTGTGATGGCTTAATGAAGGATGAGCTAAGGATTGACGACAACAAATGCGACGAAAAAAACAAAGCAAAAGACACTCCTTCCAGAACACTTTATACAAGAACAATTACTGCACGAACGGCTGCGAAACGACTGTTACGTCTTCCGACAATCAGAAGCAAGAAGGTGGTGTCACGCGCGCGCCAAAGCACGCCGAGAAAGCGCGGGAAATATAAACCGGAAACGGCGTAATCATTGGAAGTGATCAAGCTTCAAGATTGGGGAGAAATATTTTACGGTATATTAAGATAAGGTATATCAAATATACTAGAGCATAAGGAGTGGTTCCTGAGTTCACCTGAAGCAACTTTTTTCTTTACAAACATTTTTTCCGAAGCATTGTTAACGAATTATTAAGGAAAACCAGTGATCAATGAGACAACCTGCTCTCTTAAACAAAGCGAATTGCATTTGTGCTCAGGAAAAAGTTATTTCTAATGTCATGAGGAATCTCTTATTTCACGATTGCTAGTGACTTTGATAAAATATTTGCCTGCATAACTAAGAAAGTATAGACAAATAAATTTTCACACAACATAAGTATTCGAATGTCTTATATTGTAAATGGAATCAAGTTGGAAAATTATAAAAATATTCAATTAATTAAGTTAATATCAATTTTTATTACTAGTATATATTTTATTTATTACAATTCGTACCACCAAGTTCACGTTATGAAAATGGAGAAGTCATGTATAAGATACAAGTAAATATAATATGTTATTTTAATTTGTTGATGCATCCGTAGGAATTAATAAAATTAAAATGCAATTTTAGCCAATTTACTCGCTAATATTGATGTAACATGGAAATCTTCTAAAAATACAGTTTTATTTTACAAATTGAAAACAACATTGATGACAAGTAAAGAATAATTTTTAAAACGTCAAAATTCTTGAAACATATTGTTAAGCAATAGAAGCATAAAACTAGTAATACAAATTTAAAACAAATGTATTTTTGCAACTTCTCAATTTAATTTTCTAAGTCGTTCAAATACTTTTGTAACGTGAAAATTCGATGTCTTCTTTATATTTTTTTTAATTATGTAGGTAAATCTTTTATACTAAATCGAAAGTTTTCTGTATGTGTATATGTATTCTGTATATGTACATTTACTTAAAAATATAGCGTAGAAATCGAGGTCATGCTATCATTCGAATATTTTTTTACTCACTGTATAGTTACCACACAAAATGAGATACAATAATTTTATTATGTACAATAGGTAACAATAAGATTTTTATCTAAAAATATTAATTCATTACTTTTTGAAGTTATATTCTTGAATGCAATTATTTTAATATTCAACTGTCTCATCGCCTTTTAATTAAGAGATAATAATTATAAGAATACCAAGCAAAAAAATACTGAGGAAAAATATACAATGGCAAATATACTTTGTCATGACTAGACTGTTGGCCTTTGTAAAATAAATGCAAAGTAAAACTTGTCCATCTCAATTGCAAAAAACGTCGTTCAAAAACGTCGTTATTTAAATATTTATATGACATTACGCCTATATTATACTATACTATACTATCTATACTACATATACGAGACATTAATTTAAATTTATAAATATTATGTTGTGCAATGAGTTCTCACTTCGATCCCTCGAATAATCTTTCGAATTTTTGAATAGCTATCAACGAACATATTTAAAATTTTTTTCAACATGTAAACCATACAAAATTTTAATTTTGACCACGATAAGCCATTGGGACGCCAGGCTACCGCACTCCGTGCTACAGAGACGGTATCAGAAAAGTGTTTGTCCCGGAAGAAAGATCCCGGTAAACGAATAAAACGTGCAACAATTGCGAGTGAGTGGGAACAACATCGAGAGCCGAGGTTGGTCTTCCGTCCCGTTATTCAGGCGATGGAGCGACTAATAACGATAACGACGCCAGAAACGATAATCGAGTTAGGGGTTTCCGCGGTTTCCACAGTTCTCCCAGGGCGCTGATTGCTGGAACGGCGGCGGTTTTGCCGTCGGGATGGCCGATGCGCGCCGACGCCGACTACTCCGACGCCGACGCCGACGCCGACGCCTGTTACCGACGCCGACCAGGACTGTGTCGCAGTCCTCGCGACTCGACCCGACTCGGCTCGGCTCCGCTCGACTCTGCTCGGCGCAGAGGCGCACGTATGGATGCGTAGCGGCGCGGACGAAGGCGTAACGAGTACACAATGCGATGCAAATTGGGCCTCTCCCGGCTACAGTACACGGACCAGTCAATCGGCCGGTTGCCTACGCCGGTGCATCGCGATGGTATTACTAACATCGCTATTCTATTATGACATTACGGTTCCCCGAGCAGCAGCCTGGCTATTACAAGCCCGGTCTCCCTCCAGGCGTTCGATTCGGGATAACTCTATAGCGGTAACTATATAGTCATCGAGACGCCAGAGACAATACCCGATCGGACGCCCGAGGCCACTCGGTTCCAATTTATTTTCATACATTTAACTAGCGGTCCTGCGTACGCGCCATGCCCGCCATCCTAAGTATTGTGTACGCTCGATCTCGCTGGCTCGCATGCACACCGCTCACCGCGGAAATCGGATTTTGCTCGGCAAACAGAAGACGAACTGTTTTCTTTTTCTTTCAGTTATTTTGCTCTGCGCACTCCATTTGACGACACTGAGGAGCCACTGGTGATTGCCACGTTTCTCGAAAGAATTATGAGACGGTTTACACTCGGTAGCTACCTTTTAGGGAGTA